>NC_044048.1:10754117-10769117 GCF_902167405.1 Gadus morhua | reverse complement strand
TATTGTTTCAGTGCTAACAAGAAGCGGATGCAGAGAGTGGCCAACATCTCCATCTTGGCCATGTTCGTCATGTACCTGCTCACCGCGCTGTTCGGCTACCTCACCTTTTATAGTAAGGCCCTAACGACACTTCTATAAGTCATGCCGTCAAGTCAAAGAATATGCATTACCATTCCTGCCAGATGCATTGCTGCGTATGAGGAGCTCTGACCCCTGCTGCTCTCTGCCTTGGCGTGTGCAGTGGGCGTGGAGCCGGAGCTCCTGCACACCTACAGCCAGGTGGACCCCCTGGACGTGCTCTTCCTGTGCGTGCGTCTGGCCGTGCTGGTGGCCGTCACTCTCACCGTCCCCGTGGTCCTGTTCCCGGTGAGACACACGCACACGCGCGCACACAGACACACACACACACACACATAGACAAATCCAGAACCTCATGTCAGCCGAGTGACCCAAAATAGGTCTCATGACTTTAGGTTGCACGTGTGTCTGAGTCTCGTGGGATCAGTGAGGTGGTTAACAGATATGTGGTCTGTGTGGTCAATGAATGTTCTCCTCCCCCATCCCCCAACTAATGAGGATCATTTGAAACAGTAAATGGTTTGCACGTTGTTTGTTCCTATTTGTGTGTCTGACCGTGTTTGCCCCCCCCCCCGCTCCTCCCTCCATTAACCCCCTAGTGCAAGGACAGCGTCCTGCAGCATCGACCAGGGAAAACAGAACGATGTGCATTTCATAATGAACCGCATATTCATTGCGTCCTTCAGATCCGCAGGGCGATCATCCAGATCGTCTGCCCGGACAAGCCCTTCCACTGGGCACGGCACATCGCCATCGCCGTGGTGCTGCTGGTCATCGTCAACCTGCTGGTCATCCTGGTGCCCTCCATACGCGACATCTTCGGCCTCATCGGTACGCCATCACCTAGTTGAAGTGGTCGACGTGGTTCCATTGCCCCTCCGTTAGGCCTGCAGGCCTGAACCTGAGTCTCTGAGAACTCTAAAGCAAAAGGTCACGTCTCAAGACAGCCAATCGAGGGGCCCGCCTGAGTCCCATGTGACTAGCGGGGTATATTCCAGCCTCAGAGCCGTGGGGTAGCCACACTCCTCCACAGAGACATTGTTGGGGCGATATTTCTACTCATTATGCAAAATACAAACCACACGGCAGCCCCACTGACACCCAATGAAACTGGATATGACTCACTCTACAAAATGATCCCAACGGTTAATGCATTCAAATCGTACAAAATACTTACATACAGGTGAAACTGACTTTCACTCTGATATGTCTACATTAGTGGAATCCATTAGTGGAAAAATTAGGGGTCAACTTTATAAATTAAAGTGCGTACAAAATGACTGTAGACTGAAGTCAGCCAAAGAAAATCTTGGTTGACTGAAATTTGAAGAACTCAATCCATCTGTTGAAAATTTTAATAAAATATGATTACATTATCTCTAGATTCACTTAACCTGCCACAGTGCACTCTATTCTATCTGTTATCCTAAATATCCCGTCAGTGATATTGACGAGCCACAGAGCGTCTTTAAACACAAACGTCAAAAAAGAGCCTAACAGACAACAAAAAATCTATACTTTTTTGTCTTCTTTTTACTAAATGCTGCCACACTACCGACTTATTTGTCATCGAGTTGGGCGAGTTAAAAATTGTGAAAACATTCCTATAGTCTATCGAACCATACGATTATTATAACAGCAAATACAGAGCCCGATATTATTTGTTTTTGTGATTAATGTTTTTTCTGACACAATAATCGACCAACTGACCAGAACTTGACAGCGCTACTACAAAAAAACAAGAAAACGAGTACTAGTTTAGATCTGGACCGTGTTTTCTATTCGAGTTCTGTGTGATTTCTTGCACCGCTGCCCTCCATCAGCTCTCATGTTGCGCTTCTCTTTTTTTAATTCCACCCCCTCTACCTCCTCCTCCTCCTCCTCCTCCTCCTCCACCTCCTCCTCCAGGAGCCACCTCGGCCCCCAGCCTCATCTTCATCCTGCCGGGGATCTTCTACATCCGGATCATTCCTGAGGAGCAGGAGCCTCTGCTGTCCTGGACAAAGATTCTGGTACAGCCCTTCCCCCCTTCATCCCCGTAGTGCCCACTAGGACCACATGATCACTGCTCTCTTGGGACCCCGTAGAAATGATCCAGCTGTCTCATTTTTACAAAACACTGCTTGCACTAAGACAGAAAGGATTAAAATCCTCAGGCAGCTAATCAGGGAACACCCAGTAAATGTTCGCATTTGCGTTTATATCAACGAACTGTGCTGCATTTTCAAATGCTTAGCTTCAAACTGCGTTGACTCTCAGCATCTCTCCCTGCTGCGTCTGCTGCTGGAAGCACCTTTACCATCGACTCACTCTCTGCTCTCCTTCTGTCAGGCGGCGTGCTTTGCTGCGCTGGGATTCATCCTCATGATAATGAGCCTGACCTTCATCATCACTGACTGGGTGTCTGGAGTCGTCCACAGCGGAGGTGGTCACTAGTTACTCTCCGACTCGGACAAAACAAGTACTTCAATACCTGAATGGCAACCAAAGCTGCCCCGGTCCCCCAACCTTCCCCCCTCCCCCACCCTCCATCTGCCCTGTTTTCTTATCATGGGGAAACCCAGTGGGTTTCCCCCACATCCTCTTACCTACCACGCAAAGGCATTGACGCTTGGTGGGGGGGGAGAACACACACATTGAGAGCGAACACACATATCATAACTATCTTAACACTGCAGTTTGGCATTTAACTCGTT
This sequence comes from Gadus morhua, assembly GCF_902167405.1. Classification (NCBI taxonomy): domain Eukaryota; kingdom Metazoa; phylum Chordata; class Actinopteri; order Gadiformes; family Gadidae; genus Gadus; species Gadus morhua. Next base: position 10,766,343 of record NC_044048.1, on the reverse strand, counting down.
GGTTGACACTGTCGAAACGCAACATAGTCTGGCAAACCCCTATAGAGATGGCCTTGGTTCCTCTGGGGCGAATCAGGGGTGAGGGTGTAGAAGCAATGAAATGGAACTGCCAAAGATGGTACAGATTGTGTGTATAGATTGGAATATGCCAGCCACTGCCATAATTAAAACTCGTGCTACTTGATATGGCCGCCACCTTCGACCTCTAGATGGAGCACCAGTTGCAGCTGTTTTTGGAGTATCCGACTCATATTGTGGCATGTTGCAATCATTTCATTCCCTCCCCCAACAAAAAGGCCAAATAACTGTCATTATCTGAATCAGATAACAACACATTGACTAGCAATGACGGGTGACGAGTGGCAACACATTTTTCTACTCATAACCCTTTTTCTACATATGTTTCTACATATAAACATTCCCTCCATTTTTTATCATCGTTAACTGTTGTCCAACAAGTGTATCACGATTGTTAACACTGTGGTTAATGCGTCACAAGGATTAGCCTGGCTAATCTAGCAGCTTGTGGTTAGACAGGCTCTGTATGTGTGCACAGTGCACCATCACACACTAAACATTTCCTGTCAGTGTAAAGGCTCGATCAGCATGTCGTCTCCTCTTTTAACAGTCAAGAGAAACCCTCTCAAAGCTGATTGTATTGAACCTGTATCATGTCAGTGTTGGTAATGTTGATAACCACAACTGAAGCATTCATATTTATTTGTCTCACAGTTCAGAAGAAGTAAATAGAAAAAGGCTGCTAAAGCTAAACTGTGTTTTTATCCATTTGAGTAAAAAAACCTACAATGCATTGCAAACCAAAACCAAAAAATGAGCCATTTTGTGTCAGGTTGGGGTAGCCCGACTGAATGGGTTTTAATAAAAGACAACCACGTGTACCTTATGTCAAATGATATAATGTCCAGGGAGAGCCATCAGAATAAAAGTGCTATCAATGGATGGTAAAAACAATGTCCCACTAACCCTCCCAAGGAATTGATCAATTTGTAATCTATGGACCTTAATCAATCGTGTTGGTGGTGTCTTTAATGTATTTGGTTTTTGTTGTTTACTTGTTTCTTTTTAAATTAATTTGAATTATGCGATCTGTAAGTCAATAAAATGTATTATATATTATCTGGGAATGTTTTCAAATTCTTGGGTCACCACATTTCATGGAAATTCATCAGAAAAGTAAGGCTATTTATACATATATGTGTATGTATATATATGTATATAGTACATGCATGTATACATATAAATAAGTGAATATAAATAAACATATAGATATAGATATAGGTAAATAGATATATTGAGAGAAGTCCTGCTCATAAAAAGCAGAAACTGTTGAACTGTCAGAGCAGCACTTTAAAAGTGGAAGTATCAGGCTAATTTGGGTTCAGCCCATGAGACACAGAGAGAGAGAGAGAGAGAGAGGGAGAGAGAGAGAGAGAGAGAGAGCGAGAGAGAGAGAGAGAGAGAGAGAGAGAGAGAGAGAGAGAGAGAGAGAGAGAGAGAGAGAGAGAGAGAGAGAGAGAGAGAGAGAGACCGAGCGAGAGATAGAGAGACCGAGCGAGCGAGAGATAGAGACAGAGAAAAGAAACGGGTTGAAAAATGCGGTCGTCCACTTCCTGTTCTTGTCTGCCGTGTGCACACACACACAGAAAAACTCCCTGGCTCGCATCAGCTTCTTAGTTACTGCGAGGCCGAGGTGTAGAGAGCGACAGAGAGAGGAGGGAAGGTCTCTGCCCCGCGCCACAGCACCACCATGACCCGGGGATCCAGGAGCGCTAGGGAGGGCACCCACAGCTCCCTGCTGACCCTGGAGGAGAACGAGAAGATGGAGGAACTCCTGGGAAGAAGGTGTACTGTAAGTTGTCACTGAGGGACGGAAGGGTGGGTGGGTGGGCGGGGGGGGGGAGGGGTCGTATGTTAACCAGTGTTTGGTGCGCTGCTCTGTGTGTCTTTAGTATTGGCCCTACTCAAGACTATGAGTATTGAGTAAAGCATGTTGAGTATTACAGGTTATTCAGCTTGTGGCTGCAGGCCTGGAGGCCTTGCTCTGTTCACATGAACTACCAAAGGTCGCATTAGATCTTACTCGTGGGCCTTTTTGGGTGCCTTATGTGAATTGCATTGACACGCTAGGCTGCGAACTGTGTGATGTCATTAGATGAGAATAGCAAGCTGCCGCAAGAGGAAGCTGAAGTTGAGCAGTTTCCTCCTCCTCTGGTGTCAGAGTTAGAGGTGAAGTGCCCTCTTTAGTTTCTAATTAGTTGAAGTGAGTTCAGTCTTCAGCTGGTTGAAGGAAACCAAGCCAAGTTGGTTCAGGCTGGCCTGAAAATGTAGTTCCTATATCCCTACTTTGTTTCATGACTATATGAGTGACTTATGCGTGCATTACGTGAACACCAATGTTCCTCACGGAAGTATAGTCACTACACATATTTTCAATGTTTGTGTGTTTGTGTGTGTGGTTAGATGCTTGCCTCCGTTTGTTGTGTGTGTGTGTGTGTTTGAGGGTATGTTTGCATCTGTGCGTGTATGCCTTAGCGAGTGTATATTTACATGTGTATGTGTATGTATTTATGTGTGTGTTTGTGTGTGTGTGTGTGTGTGCGTGTGCGTGTGTGTGGTGTGTGCGTGTGTGCGTGCGTGTGCGTGCGTGTGTGTGTAGGCTATGGCCACCGCGGTGGTCCAGCTGTACATGGCCCTGCCTCACAGCCCGTCGGTGTGGACCCTGCAGCACACCGGGGTGGTCCGCTTTGTGAAGGACAACCCCCAGAGGTCCTACTTCATACGCGTGTTCGACCTGAAGGTAAACCCAGCCAGAGGAACACAGTAGCTACTGGGACTGGGACTGGTTCGTCCACCTTGTGTGTGGCCAGGGCCTAATCACTGGCTCCAGTGGACGACTACTGAACGCATAACCCTGTCTGATGTCATCGTTTCAGGCTGGAGTTCAGTTCTGGGAGCAGGAGCTCTACTCGCAGTTTGTTTACAGCTGTCCTCGGCCGTACTTCCACACATTCCCAGCTGATGTAGGACCTATCTTGACTCTTGGCGTTTTCAAAATGCACATGATTCAGATGATTCACTTATTCATAACACACTCTATGCCCCCCCCCCCCCCCCCCCCCCCCCATGCTGCTGTTTTATTCGAATGCAACACAGGATTGCCAAGTGGGGCTCAGCTTTGCCAGTACGCAAGAAGCGGAAATCTTCCAACGTGTCGTAGAGGACAAGATTAACCAAAGAAATAACCGTCGAGGTCGGTCAAGTAAATATTTGCAACATTTAAATAATTGCCTTCTCTTTGTCGTACCTAATGCCTGATTTGTCTATGCAAAATACATGCATCTCAAAGGCACATCTCCACAGCCATAACATACCCTTATGTTTTGATTGAAGACTAATGACTAGTATTGACTGAAAGGCTATTGACATTAATCATGTACCTGTCTCCATGGCAATGACAGAAAAGACACAACAACCTCAGTCTTCCAATGGTGAGATAAACAGTGTCATTGGATGCCATAGTTCCATTTCCAAATCAACATCCTTCAACATCTAACATCCGTCTTTTTTTCTATAACTCGCAACAGGCCGAAGTTTGCCTCCACCACCGACAAACAAAGGTAATCCCCCCTCCCCCCCCATCTCCTATATGCATGGTTTTATTAGCACTGCTAACCCTCAACGCTAGGATCTGACTTATGTTCACTGAACAAAAGGTTTTTCCATGGCTACGGTGGACATCCAAAACCAGGACGTTCAGTCCTCTCCCTTCCGCTCCATGCCCGGGCCGCTTGCCTCCTTCTCCACCAGCAAGAAAGGGAAGAAGGAGAAGAAAGGAAAAAACAAGGGCTCCAAACTCTCCAAGCGCGACATAGGAGCGCCTAGCGGCTTCACGTGAGCAGCAATAGGCCAGAATAATACTCATGCATTTAACTGAGGAGGTTCAAGTTTGAACTGGATAGATCAAAAACCTTTGTGCTGTGTGTGTCTCTCTTTCTCTCTCTCTCTCTCTTTCTCTCTCTCTCTCTCTCTCTCTCTCTCTCTCTCTCTCTCTCTCTCTCTCTCTCTCTCTCTCTCTCTCTCTCTCTCTCTCTCTCTCTCTCTCTCTCGTTCTCTCTCTTACTATCTCTCTCTCTCTCTCTCTCTCTCTCTCTCTCTCCGCCTCTCTCCCCCCCTCTCTGTCCCTGCTGTACAGCCATGTGAGCCACGTGGGCTGGGACCCCAACACCATGGACCCGGACCTGGTGAAGCTGCTGGCCAGCGCGGGGATCGGCGAGGCGGAGATGAAGGACGAGGAGACCTCCGAGCTCATCTTCAACATCATCCAGCAGTCGGGGGGCATGGAGGCCGTGAAGATGGAGGTCAACAGAGGTCAGACCCATGAGCCTCTTAGGTCGGTGTTCTCAGCCCCTTTAATGCATTGTTTAATGTCTTCTGAATTTCTCTGTTTCTTTTTATGTTTTCAGCCGGCCCCCCTCCCCCTCCCCAACATGGCCGTCAGGGCCCTCTCCCGCCTCCGCCGGGCTCCTCCCCCTCCTCTTCTTTCCCGACCCGGCCGCCCACGCGCCGCACGGGCCCCCTGCCTCCCGTCCCGGGCCAATCCCCCCAGCGCGGGGGGGGCCCCCCACCGCCGCCCCCTCCTCACGGGGGTCCAGCGCCTCCTCACGGGGGTCCACCGCCTCCACCGCCGCCCACCAGCCGGGGCGGTCACCCACCACCGCCCCCTCCCCAGTCCAGGTCCCCCGCGTACCCCCCGCCCCCCTCCAAGCTCGACGCCCCGCACCAGCAGCATTTCCCGCCGCCGCCTCCCCATATGTCATCCCATGGCCCCGCCCCTCCACCTCCTCCTCCTGCTCACTCGTTCGCGGGACCCCCCCGCCCCCACCTCGCCCCGGCAGCCGCTCATCTCGGTGGCCCACCTCCCCCGCCCCCGCCACCGGCAACAAAGCCTCTGCAGGACGAACAAGACTTCCCCGTCCCCCCTCCTCCCTTCCCTGGGGGTCCAGCGGCCAGGCTAGGTGGAGGAGGTGGAGGAGGAGGAGGAGGAGGAGGAGGAGGAGGAGGACACGAGTCTGAGGTCACGGACGGACGTGACTCCCTGCTCAGCCAGATCCGTCTGGGGAGGAAGCTGAAGAATGTAAACAAACCAGTCTTTACCTATGTAACGATGACCAATATCTAATTGCCGTGTTGTGAGTCACATGCTGGTGACCGGGAGTCAGCCCCCATGCTGGTGACTGGGAGTCACCAGCATGGGGGCTGACTGCTCACACAATGCTAGTGCGTGGAAGTCTAGTATACGAGTGCATGCAGGGCGCCCTGGGACAGGATCGGACTTAAAGGTATTCTCGAACGTTGTTTGCGTTGCAGGTGACGGAGTACCCTGAGACCGCTACGCCCGCATCGGCGGGTGAAGGGGAGGGCATCGTGGGAGCGCTGATGATGGTCATGCAGAAGAGGAGGAAAACCATTCACTCCTCTGGTAAATATTATATATAAGGCAACACCTGATTCCTGTGGTCCTGGTTACTTGTGAAGCTCACGCTCCGTGTGTGTGTTTGTGTGTGCGCGTGTGTTTGTGCCTTGTTTTTGCAGATGAAGATGAGGGAGACTGTGCCGATGACGACGATGACGACGATGATTGGGACGATTGAGGAGGGTTGTGTTTAGGGTTTCTTTGTGTGTGTGTGTGTGTGTGTGTGTGTGTGTGTGTGTGTGTGTGTGTGTGTGTGTGTGTGTGTGTGTGTGTGTGTGTGTGTGTGTGTGTGTGTGTGTGTGTGTTTGCGTCAACGTGGTCCACCGATTTCTTTTTTTCAGGTTTGTCATATCTCCCTTGTTTGTGCGTTGAAACATTGAGAGTGAAGTAAATCTCAGATTAAACAGGGTGGGTGTCCCATATAAACAAACCGTTGAATGAATAATATCACAAGCCTGAATGCCATTTCAAAAATAAAGGAAATATTTTGAACATCGTCGGTGCCTGCTTTATGTTACTCAAATTGTAGCTGATGGTGGCCGGTTATGAGAATGTATCTAGACGAGCCATCGCTCATACCATTCAGTTAAATCATTTCAACATTCAGTATGTGACATATCTATGACAATTTATGTTAGGTCTAAGCCAGTATCATTCCCATTTCCTTAAATTTTCATACAAATGTCCTATGCTGTAAATATCATATCATCTCATACATATATGTGCAAAAAAGAACTCATTCCCTCTAAAACCACCACCGTCAAAGTGCATAACTGGAAAAACACTGTACGCTATACAAGTCTACAACAAACATGCGCAGGGCACCAGGAAAGTAGACACTCAAAGTCACTACACACGTCCACATTAAACTGCAACTGGACCCATCACAAGCAATACACCCAAGGGACAGCGATATTCAACAATGCAAAACACAACCGCGAGAACAACATCATCATAAACAACGACAACAACTACATCAACAACAACAACCACAGACAGTAGGACTTTCAACCGGCGAAGAGGAACACAGCATGCAACGTCGTTTTCATTGATAACCTCACATTACGCCTTCTCAATAAAATTACCGTCCAAACGGTTAACATCAATATATTATATTCACAACTAATATATTACATTTCTTTATATTTTTTCATGACACGAGATCCCCACCTGTCTCACGTTGAGGGGATGTGGTCGGCTGGTCGGTCGGGGGGGGGGCTAGGGGGTCGGGGGGAGCATGACACTGTAACAATGGAAGTTCGTCTCCAGCGTCCCGGCCGCCGGCGTCTAGCCCAGGCCCTTCTCCTGGCTCTCTGTGTGCCTGCGGCTGGTGCGTTTGCGGGTCTGCTGCCGCCGCGGCGGCTGCTGCTGCTGCTGCTGCTGCTTCTTTGAGCTCATCTGTTCCCAGTAGGACTGGCAGTACTGGTGGATCAGTCTGATCTCCGGCGGGAACGGCGTGGGTGCGGCGGGGGCGGACGGGGGTGCGTGCGGGTGGGCGGCGTGGGGCGGGCTTTTGGGCGGAGCGTGGGGCTCCTTGTCGGGGTCGCGGGAGGTCAGCGCCAGCACGATGTCCCGGTCCAGGATGCGCAAGGCGATGCGCGTCACCGTGTGCTTGAAGTTGTTCTCCGTGGCCAGGCAGTGGTACTGCCCGGCGTCCGACTGGTTCAGCGCCTTCAGGAGGATGCCGTTGTTGGTTTTGAGAACTCCGCCGGCCCGACTGAGCTGCAGGGTGGAGTAAACAAATGAGTCACACATAATGTGGATGAGGAGGAGGAGGAAGGGGGGGGGGGGGGGAGGGGGAGGAGGAGGAAGAGAAGGGGGAGGAGAATGAGGAGGTGGAGGAGGAGGAGGAGGAGGAGAAGAAAGGGGAGAAGGGGGAGGAGGAAGAGCAGGAGGATGACTGACCACTTTCCTCCTCCCTTCTCGGAGGAAGAGCCATTTGACGGAGGCCTGTGGAGAGCGTGGCTCACACTCCAGGAATGTACTGCTGCCCTCAACTCCAAACTGCACCATCTCTTTCTGCCGGTTCTCTACACATCATAGCAGAAGAGATGGAGCGAATGTGAACACATATGACTAATTAATTAATATTAGATAATAATAATATTATATTTTGTTATGAATCAGTAATAGATCTCAGGGGCCAATAAACCTGTACGAATATTAATCAAATGATTGAGTCACCCTTGGCATTGAAACCTCGACACTGTCGCAGCGGATCACCGTGCTTGACGTCCTGCCTTCGGCTTCGCCTTCAGAAAACGCAAAGCAACACATCATCAGCGATCACACAATCTCCCCCTGCTGGTAGGACACGTGAATAGCATGCATTTCCATTGAGAGTTTAAAATTCTGTTTGTGTTTCTGTTTGCATTATAAAAGCCCTCTGATCACATGCAATGTTTCAAAAGGTAATCTGTAACAAATGCAATCTTTTGATTAAGACCCAATGAGTGTGCGTGCGTGCGGGCATGTGTGTGTGCGTGTGCGTGCGTGTGTGTGTGACCCTGACCTCTTGGTGGAGGGGGTGAAGGCAGAGCAGGTCTCCCCGTCCCAGGCGCAGTAGGGGTCCCGGGCCAGGCAGCAGTCGGAGCAGGCCCGGCCGTACACCCCGCAGCGGTGCAGGGACACCTGGGTCAGCCCGGCGTCAGAGGACACGTACAGCTGTTGCTGTGGCGACGCAAACCAAACAGGAACCAAAGCATTAGGCCACGGGAGACGAACGCAGAATACGTAGAAGTTCAAAAATGCAGATCAATTTGACAGATTCATTGTTATGGAAAACGAGGGTGTGTCTCCTTACTCTTTTGGAAGATATTTTCATTGTCTTCACGGCCGCCTTGTTCTGTAAACAAATAACACGTCATTTTAATGTTGCCTAACGTCAACTCAAAAGCTGCTGTTCATTTGGACGACTTATAAGTACGTACCCTGAACACCTCGACTTCCTCCAGAGTCAGCTCCTCCAGGTTAGTGGGGTCTTTAGGCAGGACGATGACCTTTTGGACAGTGCCATGATCTGTCAGAGTAAAAAGGGGAGATTATATTCAGCACAAAACACAAATAAAAAAAACCCAAACTTACAAAGCTTTTTTTTTATCATACTGCATTGTGCCAAATATCCCACTTCTGCTTTATACCTATACATCAAGTTAACTGAACTAAAACTTTAATTTAATAAACCTCAAACGCTACAACTCACCTGTCCCCAGAAACAGCACCTCATAGCGGCCATCTACGGCATCTACCTGGTCCACTACCATGGCGGTGTACCGGTAGTCTACACCGCTCCTCACCACTAGGGGGCGACGATGGATAGGATATACAGCGTTGAACATGAGGGGGTGGGCTCGCATGAAGTTCACCGCCTCGTCAGAGAAGTCCTTGGACGAGTCAATGCCAGGCGTAAAAGTACCCCCTGGACACTAGGAAAAATAAATTATAAAAGTGAAATTTCTATATTTTATGTTTTTCTCCTTCACTTAAATCACTATTCATTTTATTAGAATGTGGTCAGGGAAAATCCTTAAAGTCGTATCTGATTATGCATTATTCATTGGTAGATAGAATCAAACCTACAGTGCCAGGCCGGGGGTATGGTATCTTTCCGGTATATTCTGTCCATTGATAGTTATGACCGTGTTTGTGGGCAAAAGGTCCGTTGAAGACGTTGCGGATGTCAGCCATGGAGTACACACAGACTGCTGAGCCCTTGAACACAGAGCTAGAACACACACACACACACACACATACGTATGCACACACACACACACACCCACAAACCCACACAGAATTGTTATTAGTGTGGGGATTACTGGGACATGCCTCTGAAAATATTAAATAGGTACAGCAATACTCAGAGGCCCGAGTCTATTCTTGTCCAGTATTCTCTTCCTCATCCCACACTAGAGAGACTGAAGGCAAAGTGTGCCATAGATAGACCACATAAATCCTCCTTAGCGACTCACCCAGCGGTGGTGAACAGAGCGTACACCACTGGGTTCTTCTCATCCTGCGTTGGCTGAATGAACACATCCCCTGGAAGAGGGATGACAGAGAGATCCATCACTTAGTGGCAGCACTCCCGTCGGGGAATGCGGTTCGGATTCCATTGAAGGCCTGTTTCATGGGAGCCGGTGTAATTCATTTAGCGTCTTACTGAGTTCATCAAAGGCCGTCTCCACCCCGTCCTCCCCCAGCACCGAGCATATGAGGCGGGCCTTCAGGAACGTGGTCCAGCGGTTCACCAGAGACTTCTGCCCCCCCTCGTCGTTCTAGGAAGAGATAGTCTGGTGGTTAGGGTTATCTTAGGCTGCTAAATGATTAAGTAGGGACTCGGTAGCGATGGGACCGCTTCTGCACAAATCACCTTTAAAACACCACAGCGTTGACATGATATCGTTAGCCTCATAGCATAATTGCCTGAGTTGTATTTTAAGGTTCATCTTGAATTGAGCGTCAAAAATGCCTCAGTGAAACAGATGACTTAGGCAGATAGTGATCATGGAATGTAAAAAGCACTCTGATTGGCTTAGGATATAGCCACTGAATCAGTAGCGTTAGTAGAGTAGAGTTAGGTTAGATATCACAATTTGGCCAAAATATGACTTAGCCGATTATGCTATGAGGCTAACGATATGTTCTTTGATTCAAAGCGTTGTAAAGGGAGCACATCCTGCGTGTTGGTTGGGACTCACCAGACACACTCTCCCCACGCGGGCCAGGACGCTGGGGCTCGCCCCGCTCACTGAGTCCAGGCTCTTCTCACGGAAGAAGAAGTACAGCTTGTTGTCATTCCGCTCTGCGCTGTCTGGGATCTGCTGGATCTTCAGGAACACCGGCTCTGTGGTGGTGGGGGGGAGATGTGACGATAGGCATGCTCAACCAGTTGAGTCACACGTTACTTAGAGGACATACCAGTCTGGGATGAAGCCATTGTAACGGTCTCTACTGGCTTAGGGACATAGGTTACTGATATAATGGTTCGTTTTTTGTAATCTTTTTTTTAATTTGTATTTTATGATGTTTATTGGTTATGTTGACTACTGTTTGCAAACCAAATCGCCCCTCAGGGACAATAAAGACTATCCTATCCTTCAATAGCAATATAGCTCTTTAATCTTTTGGAATAAGTCCCGTCAGTACAGAGTTGTGGACAGAAAACGGTGAATCGCCAAACAAGTAGTTAAACAAAGGTCTTGACTTAAGTGCTACCGCTATTAACCCTCATGGCAGGCGCGCGCTAAATCCTCTAAGGCAGAATCGGGCAGTTAGCGTGGGCCTTTATTAATAATTCACAATTAGTTAATTATTTATTAATTCTTTTGAAAAATAATATTGGCAACGGATGTTTGGGTGAGGCCAGGAGAGAGGTTACAATGGTTTGATTACCCAGAGCAGTCTTGTCCTTTAAAGCCCCCCCCCCCCCCCCCCCCCCCCCCTCTAAAGTCTCACCGTTGAGCCACCGAGAGTCATATTGCTCCGTCCTGATTGCTGTCCGGCCCCCCATGGTTCTGAACAGAGCAGCATCCGTGCTCATGAAGTCGATGTGGACCCCTGCGTAGAGATTGCCGTCTGCAGGTGAAACAGCGAACAAAACGACAAATGCCAAAGGTTAGGGTGGGAATGGAACCGACAACCCCCCCCGCTGACCCGCTGAACCCGTGCAGAGCCATGGACGCTTCAATGCACTGCGTCGGTCTTACCGATCAGAACGGCAATGTTCTCCTGGTTCGGATCGTAGGAACATTTCCCCTTCCCTGAATCCGCATACCCGGGGACCAGTCTGAACAGGTAGTCCTGCAGGAACAGATTAGCCACAGAGAGGACGTGTAAAAATAGGCGGCTGCGAACGCCACCAGGGACTTCGGGGAGGTTGTAAACAAAGCCGTGGACCAGATTGGTGGCCATTAAAAGTGAAGGGGGACAGAGCCGCCACAGCCCTCCTTCCACTCATGTACATTCAGTTTTCTCTTTGTTTCTTTTCTTTGGTTTTGTTTCAGAACGGGTGTTCACCTCCGCCCTCCATCCCCGGTTGATGAAGGTGCAGATGGGCTGGTAGGCCCCCGTTCCACAGGTGTAGAGGTGGGTGCGGTTCCACGGCTCTATTAACCGCACAAAGTTGGCACATTCACCCTGCAACAAAGGGACAGACGGATGGATGTCAAACACCACAGGGGGATACGTGCTCTTTCCTTCCTCCGCACGGCGCACACACACACACAGATGCCCATCAATGAAAAGGCAGGGGGGAAAAAAACAAACAACAGAAACATGATCATACCTGTCTTCCCTTTCCTGTCATCTGACATTCTCCCTTTCTTTTCGCAGACGCCGGCCAGTGGATCTGCGTTTGAGGAAGCACAGCTGCAGTTAAACCGAGCACAGACTTCACACCGTCCCTCCATGCGGACCATGCGGCCCAGGGAAAACAGAACTACGGAACAAGCGGAGACAGCAGCACTGGGAGGCAGTGCCACAGCAGCGAAGCAGAGAGGACTTACTATGAGGGGCTCCTTGTTGACGTTCTGCATGTCCAGGGCCACCAGGTACTCCCGGCTGCCCAGGTACAGCCGGCCCTGGTCCTGGTCCATCAGGAGGATGCGGTAGTCGCTGGTGTTGAAGGCGAAGCTGAAGGGCCGGGCCGCGCGCGTGTCCAGCAGCTCTGTGGCGAGGGAGCGACAGACACACACGGTCGGGTTTGTTCACAAGGTCTTAACACGTCTCTGAGGT
>NC_044048.1:10689117-10746617 GCF_902167405.1 Gadus morhua | reverse complement strand
ACACAATTTTAGAATAAGTAGATTACATTACACCATATGGTGCACTGGTTCGGCTGTTTTCCACTCCCTGCTGAATGGTTCTGTGTTCATTCCCCGGGGTCCGCGATCCACCTGAAGGCATTCGCTGAGCAAGATGCCCCCCAATCCCTACCTCCTGTTCGACGCTTTGGAGAAAAGTTTCTGCTGAACGACTAAATATGATATAACCATGGTGCACCGGTTCATCATTGGACCAGGTATATTCAAAGAACCCAAAACAATAACACTGCACGGTCGGAGCCAAGTTTCTCTCACATACCATCTGACTGAAGTACCACGGTGCGGACATGAACCAACAACAGAAAACCAGCAAAACGGCGACACACGATAAGGCGGCAGGTGCCTTCAGGTATGACTGACACCCGTGAACTTCACACGCCGCCGACTATGAAAAGAGAGAGAGACAGAGGGACCTCGGCCTCTAGACGAGTACTCTGACTTACAGAGGCGCGCCGCATGTACGTGGCGCCTAACATTCCAGGGCAGCGTGCTGCTGGCCGGGCCGCGGGGTGAACGCAGGCGGCTCAGGGGGAGGACGGCGGGGCAGACATGGCCGCCGTATTGTTCCTGCTGGTATACGGCTCGAACACCAGCACGGGGCCGCGGGTTCCCCTCTGCAGGCACACCATGCCACGTGTGCTCTGGAGCGGCCAGTTCCCATCTGCCCATCAGACCCGCGAGCGGTGGCACTCAGTGTCTCTCTCTCACTCTCGCTCTCTCCCTTATAAACTGAGGCGGTAGGAATCAACATCTGTTGAAGAATGGCTCAGTCTAAATAACAAGGAGGGGGAGGACAATCACAGTGTAACAGTTGAGCAGCCTGGGTGGTAAGTGAGACAGAACCGTCTCCAGAGAGGTAGAAATGTTATGACTCGCTGTCTTTCAATGCCCTCCAGGAATGGGTGTGCTAATATTGTGTTCAATTCAAGGATTTAATGACCTGCAATTGTAAATGTTTTAAAATGTCTCACAAAGGGATATTTAAGCATGCGTCCAGAGCCTGGTTATAGACGCTGGTATGATTAGGAATATCATTAGCATCGTTGTTATTATTTCTGTTTACATTGGGTCTTTATAGCCTCGAGTAATACACCTATCATACAGCCATGCACACACAAATCTTGTCTGTAAGCTCTGGCAAGAGAATATTTGCACACATTTGGCATTTTGAGCTGAAGCCTTGATGCTTCATTCAAAACACATTTAGTTTCTGGCCCAACACATTTTGTGTGTCGCTTTCTCTCTCCCCCTCTCTCTCCCTCTCTCTCTCCCTCTTGTTTTGTTTTAAACCTTCTCTTTGCACATATCCTTCAGGCTCCAGGTGAATTTTAATGACAACAAAGCTCGGCAATCTCATGAAACCGGCACAATGTGTGTGTCTGCGTCAATGCATGCGTGTGTGTGTGTGCATGCCTGTGTGCATCGGTGTGGTGTGCGCACATGAATGTATTTACACATAAATCATGCATGCATCTATTAGCGTGCAAGCTAGAAGGCCTACACATGGAGACATCGCTTATCATTATATACTAATTTATGCAGCATCTAAATATTTGTGTGTGTGTGAGCTTGTGCGTGTGTGAGTGTGCTTTTTGTGTTGTGATATGTGTATTGTGAATTGTGCATGTGTGCATTGCATTATGTGTGTGTGTGTGTGTGTGTGCGTGCATGCGTGTGTGTTTTGTGATGTGATTTGTGTGTGTATTGTGCGTTGTGCATGTGTGCATTGCATTACGCTTATGTGTGTGTGTGGTTCATTCCGCGAGGTGTGCTCATGTGTGTGTGTGCACGTGTGCACCGGCGTGCCTGAGGCGTGCCCGTGCACAGCGTGAGCGCCGGGGGGGGGGGGTTCTATTCATCTGTCTGGTGTGATTGTGGCTCTCTGTGACTGGGCCCAGGCGTCACCGTGTGCTCTCTGATCTCCCAGATAAGAGACATCCATCTGCTGTGCATATCTGTCAGGGGCCTGAAAGCGCCGCTTATCATTCCACTCATCCATTTCCCTCACTCACTCACTCCCGTCTCTCTATTCTCCAACCCTTATTTTACCGTGTGCACGGTTCAAATGCTGCGCTTCATCTCGAAGGCCCGTGCAGACGCAGGGCGGTGGGCTGTTATTTAGATGATTGCATGAATGAGTCTGTGATGATAAGCGTTACATGTGTAGGCTTACAGGCGCGCAGGCTTGTAGATGGATGCATGATGCATTTGTGCATACATTCATTCTTGCACACACACACCCATAAGAACACGCATGGACGTAGACACACACACACATAGACACACACACACACACACACACACACACACACACACACACACACACACACACACACACACACACACACACACACACAGACACACACACACACACACACACACACACACACACACACACACACACACACACACACACAAAGACAGACAGACACACACACACACACAGCCACACACGCACACACGCACACACACACGTAGACACACATTCAGGTAGCGGGTACTTAAGAGGCCCTGTCTTAACCTATCAAATTACTCTTTTTCTTCTACATACTCACCAGGCAGTGATTTGCCGGGGGGAAAGATTCCATTTCCGAAAAAATCCCTTAGGTGTAAGATAAATGATTGTTTCGTTTTTTGCTTGAACATATTTCATACACTTGTTTCAATCTAAAGATAACCTGTTCCCTTCGCAGATTCCACGGAACGAATCTCCGATTTGGAAACATGAGAGTGTATAAAGGCAGGGATGAAAATCTGTGTACAGTAGCAACAGCAGCTCAACACCGGGGAGTGTAGTTTACACAAGAGAATCCAGTTAGGCTCCTGTTGCCCTATATTCACAGAACACCCTGAGACCACAAAACCACCTCGGAAAGGGCCTCCGCGGGGGCAACGTAGTTAGTCACGATCGATATGTGCAGAACCTGACCCCGTCTCCCCCCCTCCGGCTTGCATTATGAATTCATAACCATCAAAATCCATTCGCGTTGCATTCGGAGGTGGGGCCCAACAGCCCATCCCGGTGATAAAAAAAACCTAATAACTCCTTTTAAGCATGAGACAAGCGTTGAGTTATTCAGAGGGGATGATAGGGCTGGGGTCTATGTTTCATCCGTCGAATCCTCAGCATATGTTTCCATGGCAAGTATTATTAGTGTAAGTCCGTCCGAGCCAGCGTGCCTCTGGGTACAGGGACTACAGCAGCAGGACAGGTTTTTGCCGGTGGAATATTTATAGCCTTGCATTAAAAGGGAAATCTAGGGTTTAAGTGTACCGTTGCAACACCGCCTCTGCTACTTTGTCTAGGCCTGTCGAAAAATGTCCTCCCTGGGGCTATATTTTTTTGTGTTATGATGCAAAATATTATTAGATGTTTCTACACACATTATCTCATAGATCAAATTTAAGTGGTATTTACCTGAAAAGCGTTCTGTCTTTCTGGAAGAAAACATGTGGAAGTTACATATCTTGCGAACAAATCTTGTCAGTCACTGCCTCATAGTTTATAACTTAATAGTTAAACGGGTTCAATTATCAGCCAAGCTTTGTGGTCTGTCTATTCAGTAACTCGAGGAAGGAGGGTGGAAAAAAAGAAAATTCATGTTCTTGTGTTTAGGTGCAAAACCTCATCCCACCAGGCTGAGGTGAGGAAATGATATTCTATTCTGCCATCTTGTGGCTTTTTCTGTAGGGACATTTCCTCGGTGTAATACAACACTGATGCAGGCTAGACTGCCTCCTGTTACAACTTCTCCATGCTGAACCTAATACTTGCTGTAATTTGAGTAAGTCAACTGCTACAACAATTCACCATTTATTAGGTCTGATCAAAAGGTGGACATCATATATCTTAAAAAGCAAACCAAAAAAAAAATACATATTTTTCGAACTAGTTTTCTATAAAAAATCTGCACACAAAATATAACTTTCTGATTATGAATTTTATGTAAAATCCTAGATTAGTTGAGAAATTTAGTAATGGCTTAAACAGATCAACAGCCTGTGAAAAAAGACTTTGCAGAAAAAATATTTACAAGAAATCTATCACTAGGAAAAGTAAATAGAAATGTAGAAACTGTTATACCAGTGTGTCAAACTGTAGCCATGCATGAAGTAACTGGCTGAAAACCTCACTGCCTGAATTTGGAGCGCGGCACAAAACGTACACCTTAGCCTGAACAGTCATACTGTTAAAAGTAAAATAAATAAAAGTTCCTAAAGTATAGATGGACAAATAAGAGAAACACAAAATTACAAAAGCATGCTCCCAAGATAATTTGGTTAAAACCTAACTAGATCCTCAATTCCTTAATTATAACCAGAAGGATGTACAAAATAAGTATTCCCATAGACAAATTGATGATTAAATAATACAGAATTAAAACAAACAAAACCGGTAGAATTCAGAGACATGACTGTCTCTTTAAAAACTTGTTCAGGGGAGTATTGGTGTGTGTGTGCGTGTTTGTATGACTGATACAAAGATGTGGCTAACAATATTGTCCTTGGTTTCTAGTTACTACAGTAGAATACACTTATATTACACAGCAAACATTTGAAAAATATCCTAATTACTACTCTCTATTATGTAACCACTACGGTCATCCCTGAGAACAAATTTTAGTTCACAACTCGTCATGAAAAAGGTGCCAACATCTGAAATTATCCTAAAGCAATTTAATTAATCAAACATGATGCTTGATATGCATGATTACCAAATTGAAACTGAGGATGTTGATTCATTTAATTCATTACTACACTTGTATATATCTATGAAGTATAGTACATTTCTTTGAAAAGCAAAAGGGAGCATTGCCATTTCACTTTTATTATGGTATGCCGGATTAAAACGCCACTAAGCAATATGGGGATTAAACAACGGCTGGATTCCTATGCATAAGTAATGAGTTATAATTCCTAATCTTTCAATCTTTTCTCTCGTCCTCTTCGTCGCCCTCCTCGTCGACATCAATGTCCTCCTCATCCTCCTGGTCTTTGGCCTTCGGGTCCCCGGGTGACTCCTCTACATCTTCCACATACACATCTTCGTCTTTATCACCAAACGAATCCTCTTCCTCCTCTTCCCTTGGCTCCTGGTCGCTGTAGTCGGAGCCTAGAGAGCAGACATGAGCATGGGTTAGGAATTCATTCAGGAACGATGTGTAAAAACACAACGGGACAATGATCGGATTTGATTCGCTATTCCAGAATTATCAGATTGAGCTCATCAGCAAGTGAACCAGCGATAGAAATGCAACCACACCAAATTCAGCCCAGGAAAGTTCACCCTTCCAGCCGGCGTTGTGTTTGTGTTAAGGGAAGCCTTGGCAGCACTGTGGGTGAGGACGACGACTTACAGTCAATCACAATTTCTCCTTCCTCCTCCACACTCTGATCCGAGGAGGAGATATTGCCCTTCTATTCAGTTCAGCCTCCAACTGTTTCTATCAGAGACCAACCACTAGCACTTAGCTGCCTCCCCGCAACCTTTTCATGTTTAATATCCCATTCCTCCCAAACGATCCTGTTAAATCTAAAAGCTGTTAAAGCAAACTAATGCATTATTAAATAATAGTTGCTTCAAATTACACCAATGTATTCAAGTAATGCATTCGCGTGTCCACTTTGATTAGGGCTGGAAGATTCAGTCTAAAAATAAAACCTTGATGCTTTCAAACTAATGGACAATCTTTTAGATTTAAACCTAGATATTTTTAGTTACTCTTAACAAAATAAAAATACAAAAATATATCGTGCATCGTTCGCAGCGTCTTAATAAAAGCCTTTTTGTCGACTGTATAAATGAGGACCATATCTTTTGCCATGTAATGTGTCACCACATCTTTGATCGCCTGCCACCGCGGCCCGTTCTTGTCATAAGGAATGTCGGTTGAAAATACTTCTGCCAAATGTACCCGCTTTTTGCAGGCGCTTTGTGGTTGAGCTGGCATCTACATCTGTCGGTGCTACACATACCTGGCATTCCACTCATGTCTTTGTCACAGGTGTGGGATTACGTTGGTTGTGTTCCCAATAAACATGGTAATACTTGTTATATGATCTTCGATCTATGCCATTTTATTACAGTTGCTGAAAAAAAACACTCATGGGAGACCTAATTTATTAAAATCCTATAGGCGTTTTTCACCATGCTTAGTGCCTGTTAGTATAATTACAATTAGTAATAATAATAATAATAATAATAATAATAGGAATTCATACAATTAATACACACATTGACACACCGACGGCAGAGTCAACCATGCAAGGTGACAGCCAGCTCGTCAGGAGCAGTTAGGGTTAAGTGTCTTGCTCAGGGACACATCAACACTCAGCTAGGAGGAGCTGGGGATTGAACTACCAATGTTTCGGTTACAAGACAGCTGCTTTACCTTCTGAGCTAAGCAGACCCACCCAGTATACTGTTCCACATCACCAAAAAGGGACACAAGGGGCAAGGTGTGTGTGTGGGTTGGCAGCGCTCTGTCTGGGCAGCGGTTGACTGCGGCGTCCGATACGTTTCTTGGACACGTTCAGTATAACGCTACAGTGTGTGTGATATCCGGATGTGTGGAGCTAGTTCGGAAAGCCTTTGATTTTGATGATCATATCCAAGTATGCAAATGCAGTACGTGTCGATGTTTGGAGTTCCGTCTGAGCAGCGATTTCAGTACATTTCTCAGTATAACGCCATGGAGCTGATCATATAAAACGTCTCATTATAAAGCTGGTTTCATAACGTTACTCAAAGTATCACAAAGTTGCCATGGGTCGTAACGCGCCCCCCCTCCTTCCCAGAACCCTCCGCACAAAATGTATTTTTCATAGTGTTCGAATCCCAGCTGAAACAGCTGGTTAACTTGCTCTTTAAGGTAAAACAAATCAACAGAGTCTAGAACTATGCTGATTGTCATTTCACAAACTGTCGGAAAGTAAAAATGCCAAAAACAAGAAAAAAATTCTAATCCTAATCCGGTCTCCCCATTATCTATACTGAGCTCTCTGCCCGTCGGAACTATTAAACATTTCAATAATCCTGTAATAAAACTCAATCAGGAACTTGCTTCAATTAAGAAAACATTTTAATTGAAATAGTGCATGTGGCCTTATGCCCTTGACTCACAACCATCTATTTCCTCCCTCCCCGAATGATGCAGCATTTCACGTGTGGCACAGTAATGGTTTGATCTTTTTTAGTGACCTTTTCAAAGATGGCACTTTTGTTTCATTTGAAATTCTTCAAAAAAAAGGACCATAATTTGCCAAAAACACACTTATTTAGATATCTCCAGACACGCAGCTTTGCGAACATTGCTCCTTTCCTGCCCTGCCGGAAAAGAACATGTTGGGCATATTCATCATATCAGACTGGAACCCAGATACCAGAGGCAATGTTTCTATAATATATAAGACTATCCAAACAAATAGTTGACCTTCCCTAGAGCAGCCCAAATTGGCTTAAGAACAAGATCTGAATGTTGAGTTCACTGGAGAGGCTTGGGAGCCTTCATTACACCGTATTCACACCACCTCTCTTTGTCTAACGCCCCGTGCCCACTACCTCCGTCCGTTGACTGATCCCCATTGACTTTGAATGGGGACGGACACGCAATGCATTGTGGATCCGTCCGTTCCGTCGGAGCCTTCGGCTCCGTCAAGAAGTTGAAAAATGTCCAACTTTTTCGGCAGCGACGGATCCGTCATCCAATCAGATCACGTATGCAAATTTAAGCCCCGTGACGCGATTCGGGCTCTGACGATACTGGAAAGCGGGAAATCGGGTAATCTTGCCTCGCAACAAGCAGGAAGAAGCGGGAAGAACCCGGCGAAGCGATTTGATTGGCTGACGGATGCCTCTGCAAAGACTACTCCCCCATCAGTCAGCCACGCCTTCCCACGTCCGTTGACTGACGGTGCAGTGGGCATGTAGCGTTAGGCATTGCCTCATCCAGTTAAAAGTTTTGCATCGTTTACATTACACAAGAGAGAGAGTGTCTAAATTCTATCCCAATGTTGACTCTACTTGCACCGGTTGCCATCTGAACTCAGCTACAGCTGGGCATGTTTTGGGAATGTTCATCTTTGACTACATTCTGGGGTCACATCTTCGAAGCCTTTTCATATATTTGCGGCAAAACAATTGAACCCAATCCAATTACTGCTATTTTTGGTGTTCCCAATGAGGGTTTTATTATTACTTCGGCCTAATCCAACTGCATAGCATTTACCTCACTTCTACCTCACTTCTAGCTCGTATTCTCCGCAGTTGGAAGTCTGATAAGCCCCCTTCATTCACGAGTTGGATCAAGGAAGTGTTATCCTCAATTCCATTAGAAAAGCTCAGGTATAATAGGTCTAAATCACATCAGAAATCTTTGGCAGTATGGTCTCCCTTTATAGAATTTACTCTTGCTCTATCTTTCTTAGAAATACCATAATATCTCTCGGCTTCTACCTCTGCAGATTATTTATTTGTTTCTTCATAAGTCAGGAAATGGTTACCTTTGTGACTCTTCATTAGACAGGAAACGGTGCAATCACTATGACTCATGACTGCTTTGTTGTTAGGTGCTGATGCTAATACTGATGAGCCTCTTTTGGTAAGCTTTGCTTGAATGTACATGTCCTCTGAAGTATGTACAAAATAAGTGTACATGACATTGGATGACTGCCTGATTGTTGAGTGGTTCCAACTTTGACTAAGCCTCTAAAATCGTTTGATTTATTTTCACATGCTGTCATAATAATGTCGGGTTGTTGTTGGGGGGGGGGGGGGGGGGGGGGGGGGGGGGTGTATACTTTAATGTTTGTATGCATATTTTCAAAAATCTATAAAGTATAAAAAATAAATAAAAATAAATAGAATCAGACAAATCGTCCAGCCCGAAATCCCCAGCTACCAACCTTGTCCTTTATCTTCTCCCTCCTCCTCCTCCTCTTCTTCTTCTTCCTCTTCCTCCTCCTCATCGTCCTCCTCCTCCTCCTGCTGCTCCCGGCTGTGACCCACTCCGGTGTCACTCTGCTCGTCGTCGTCGTCATCCGAGTCGGAGATCACCACGCAGTCGTCCCCGTTGCTGTTGTCCGCCGCCCTCGCTCCGCTGGCACTACTGGGGTAGGAGAGCAACACTGTGGCTTAATCACCCTCCTCGTGATGGGTTAAGCCAGCCCTCTATCTGGCTGATCCATTACACTACCCAACAGCACCACAAAACAGTTCATGTAGGAGTCAAGTATGGTGAATTATTTTAAAACGCATTAATGTTGATAATGGGACCTAGGGGGGTTGAACGCTGAACCATTTAGCAAGGTGTCAAACACCCTAACCACATGACTATTCTGCACCCTCTTTCAATGTGGTCATGAGGAACTATCACCAAAACTGGAAGTACAGGAGAATCGTTTGCCTGTGTGTGTGTGTGGACAGACTGAAATTCACATTTTAGAGTTCTACTGTCAAAGGATTATCCATAAATAATAATAACAAAAAAAATAAAATAGACATGACATTCCCAGAGCCTCTGGGATTGTCTCTTAGACATGGAGAGGAGAGTGAGAGCTGAGCTGACCTGCCGTTCTCGCGGGGTTCCCACAGAGGGGTCAGGTAGTACCTCAGGGGGTCCCGGTAAAGGTCATCCTTAAGTATCTGGATGTTGGCAGAAAAGTCAGTTATTATCCCCCAAAAATAATGCAGAACAGAATACAGAATGGTTGCACATCTAAGTAACTCACATCTAATCATCGTTGCAAATTGTTGGTATAAGTGGATTAAACCACTCTGGGTTGTCCCACTATTGAAAAATATATACTTTAATCCAGATCCTGAATGATCAGCAAAAAAGGGAATTCTTTGTTCATGGTCTACCCATTGCACCACATCACACTGGGGTTAGCACTAGGGATCGACCGATTATTGGCCGGGCCGATTATCGGCGCCGATATCGGCATTTTGACGCATATCGGCATCTGCCTTTTTCTTTTTGATCCGACGGCCGATAAGAGATCAATATAAAACGGGATTATTTTGGCTCTGATGCAGCCGCGCCTCTCTGTCTGCTGTCACTACGCTGTCTCCAGCACTGTCCCACCCACAGCACCATCTGATTGGTTACACACTCTGGTACCACGCAGAGCCACGACGGGTAACAGCCAATCAGCAGTGAAAGCTCTGCATGCACAGTGCTCACACACACGGCGGAGAGGAGAAAAGGTTTTGTCTGGTTTGGTTTCGAGGTAAGTTAAGGCAGCAGACTCTCGCGAATTGTAATAAACATCCCAGTCCTCTACAACTCACAACTACTAGTAACATAACTGTGAGCCCATTGACGTTATCGAAACATAAGCGGCAGCTCTGCTCGCTCGCAGTCCGTTAATCACTCGAAACAAGGTTGCTGATAATATCGATATGGAAATAGTCTGTGATAATAGAAGTCTGTGTATCAGGGAGAGTAAAAACCTAATAAACTCAATTCAGTCCAGGATTTATTGCAGGGAAGCATGTTAAGCGGTGGTTATACTTCTACAACTGCGTAATGCGCTATCCAACTGTGTAACCACGGAGCCCCTCGAGCCCTTAGGCTTTAAGGTGAAGGCTGATTAGCTTTTAGCGTAACGTTAGCCCAGCGGTCTGCTTTCTCCTTCTCTGACTCTGGACGCTCAGCAGACTGGAGCGAAACTCTACAACTCACGACTACTAACGTTACTGTGAGGCCCAATACGTTAGCAGCAGCTGTCTGTTCTTATGATAAACACTGATTATTAAAGTGAAGATGCTGTAGGCTATTAAGTGTTTTTAAAACGGTTTAATCACTTGAAATAAGGTTGCTGATAATATTGATAGGGAAATAGTCAGTGATTAAGGGTAAGGGTTAGTGTGTGTGTGTGGGAGTAAAATTCAGTTTTATTACAGGGAAGCACGATGAGGGGATGGCTAGAGAATAGTGCGCGCGCGCGCGTGTGTGTGTGTGTGTGTGTGACATGAGAAATTGACAGTAAAGCACCGTCTGTCTGAGAGAAAACTGTCAATAATGGCTGTTTAACTAGGGAACTATTTATTTACATTTTCAGTTAACTTGGAAAGATAAGTAAAAGATTAACATTTCAGTTCAGGACAATTTTAGGGAGCCATTTATTTGTTTCAATTGTGTTATGTTGCAAATCTGATAAGCTGTTGTGTTTATTAAACATATGCTTAAAGGCATTTAAATAAAGTTAACTGTTGGAGTTTGTATTATTCAAATTTTTGACGCCAATATCTTCCCTTTTTCTGTAAATTAATATCGGCTCCAAATATCGGTTATCGGACTACTAATAATCGGCATCGGCCCTGAAAAAAACATATCAGTCTATCTCTAGTTAGCACACAGCTTTGTGGAGGCGTTCGGCGTTCACCTGCGCTATGTCGTCTCGGCCCGGGTTGCTATGGTCACTGAACCAGCTGAAGAAGGTCTGGTAGACGCCATCGCCGTTCCTGGGGTCGCTGTGCACCATCAGGTTCTGCCCACGGTGCCAGAGGATGGGGTTGGAGAAGGACACCGGGGATCCTGAAGGAGAGAAGGCCACCATGTTAGCGTTCTCAATAGAAAACCAATCAGAATATTAGCCATTGTTCAAGGCTTAAAAAAGTGTAGCTAGTTCCCCCTCCCTTGAGTAATGCTCACCTCCCATCCCGAGGTGCACCTCCTTCATGATGACGTTGTTCTGGAAGTACGGGTTCCTCCTGAAGTGGAAGCGGATCCTGGAACCCAGTTTGCTGTTCTTGAAAGACTCGATCTGCAGAACAACGAAACATAAGGTAACAAGTTTGTGATGAACAACAAGGCGCTCCATGCATTTGGGCTGGGCATTATTTGTCTAGTCGATTTACCTCGAGGTCGATCATGTAACTGAGTGCGTCCTCATCGGTCTCGTCGATGTGAGCGGAGAGATGCGGGTGGTTCAACAGCTGACACGTCCAGGTTAAGGAAATGTACATACAAACGGAAAGATTCAACACACACACACACACACACACACACACACACACACACACACACACACACACACACACACACACACACACACACACACACACACACACACACACACACACACACACACACACACACACATGAAAGGATACAGCGGTGACCCAGAAGCCCGGGATAGACTGGGTGATGGTCCGACGCTGGTCCAGGTGAGGCCGCCGCTGCCGGTTCATCTTCATGTCGAGCCTCTGATGAAGGCGGACGCTCTTCTTCTCCAGGGTCTCCAGCCTCATCTGTACCTGCGCCAGCAGGGTCACCGACTGCCGGATCTCAGGGGCCATCTTGACGGAGACTATGGCGCACTCGCCATCTTCTTCATCGTCCTCGTTGTCGGAGGGGAGAGAGGAGCTTGGCGTGGAGGAGGAGGCCGGTGTCGTGCCGGGGTCTTCCTCTTCTGTATCTGGGATGTCTTCCACATCCCCTCTGGCCACACTGTGCACAGAGGTGGAGCTGTCTGCTGCAGCTGCCAGCGTCTTTAAGGATTGCTTTAAGGAGTCCCGAACCCCAAGTTTGACTTTACTCTCCCTTTCATCCCGTTTCACTTTATTTGATGATGAAGAGGTTTTTTTACTTTCCTCTCCAGCTCCTGCAGTTAGACTGGCTAGTGCCTCAGCAGCCGCGATAGCTGCTGAATCATCTGATTGGTCCGTGGAAGTTGATGGAGGACACTCATGTCCTCCACCATCTCCTCGTGCATTTATGGTACCCGGGAGATCCGACGAATGTGCTTCAACGGTACCGCTCGTGTGTGTTTCCGTCTGGTCGGGTTTTGCAGAAGAAGGTCCCCCTTGGCCTACCGTAATCGCACCATTACCGGTAGTTTCTTTGCGTTCGACTTCCTTGCTCGTGCAACTTTGTGAAGTTGATGGTTTTTCGTTTGATGTGTCGGTTACTTTGGGAAGCTTGAAAGGGGTAGGGCCACTCTCATCCTCGGGTGGCGCGCATCGTTTGGTTGGTGCTTGCTTGCACCCCACCGACTCACTCATGTTTGCTGGTTATATCTTCAACTAGCTACGTCCCCTGCTAGCTGGACTAAAAGGGACGTTTCTAAAATAGAATACGGTTAACACTTACTCGCCTTATAAAATAAAATGTGAATCAAACCTTCCAAAGGAAATGTTTCACAAAGATGGTACAGGAAGCAGTCATCTCCTTTGGTCCGCGGCCTTGCATGCGAACGTGCTAGCTTCGGCTAATGTTGTTACAACTGGCTAACGGTAGCAGCTCACGTTGACCACTTCTTGCACCATCAAAAATAGGAATGATAATATTCTTAAAAAATCAAGGAATACTTAGCATAACGTCCAATTATATCCAAGGTATGCATAGATGTTGGAGATTAAATATAAACTCTTCGCATTAGTTTATATTTCCCTTCTTCCTCCTCTTTACTACCAGCGTTCGTCGACGTGACAGAAAAACATTTCCTTGATTGGCTGCAGCGCACCGCGCTAAAACCTTCCAGCCAATCAGCAAGAGGGGGTTGTTTACATTACTTCTATCAGCCAATCAGAGCAGCGCTGCTGTAGCGTCCACCAGTACTTTTAATTCTTTAAAGGATTACAGAGCTATTTCGACGGGGTTAATGATACATATAATTAACTTTCACAGAAAGTTACTAATTCATAGTTGTAACGATATCGTTTTAAACGTCATCGACACAGCCATCGGGTCCGTTTTCCAAAATGTAACTGACAGATCGGCAGGTGATGCTCTATGTAGGCTAGTATGGGCACATTTTCCAGGACTTAGATATTAATTTCAAGGGCGATTGGGAATAAATAAATGACGGATATCAGTCTATTATTTTTTTATCAGCCATTTATTAACTTAGTAACTTGTAGCCCTAGATGCATGCTGAGGAGGTATAATAATTCTCCACACGGGACGCCCTAGTGAACTTTAACGACCTATGTGGTTTTCAAGCATTGCCGATTTGGACCTTGAAGATGTATGCTCATTTTAATACATCGTAGGCATACGCATGCTTTGTGAGTGGAATCAGAGTGGGCGTGTACGAACCAAACAAAACTCAGCGTGTCGAAGGATTATACCAAGCTAAACGACACATTTGGGGCATGAAGTGACGGTGGGTCACGGCTAAAATTAGGTCGCTCCCTTCCCTGCCACGGCAGGCATACAACATGCAACTGCGCAATACAAGTTATAGTCGTTTATACCAGGGGGGGGGGGCATCCATGATTAACATTACCACCAGCACCCGTTTCCAGACGTCTGGATGCATGGACGTCGCTGAACCAATGTCATTCATTTTATAGTTGTCGGAGACATTAATGCAGTGGTGCTAATTCATTGCCATAAAGGGCCTATAACGAATGCAGAATGTCTTTCTTAACTATTCCAAGTGAAGATGGTCTTTTCACCACTGTGAAAGCAGGTAAATCTGCCGAAGACGGAGACAGTAGCACTACGTGTCCAGCGGATGATGATGATGAGGAGGAGGATGACGACGAAGACGATGGCAGCGAGGAAGTTAATTTCATCCCGAGATGCTCTCCTATCCCAAGGAAGCGAGGCCAATCGATATTTGATGAGGCGGACGAGTATATGCGTATACAGTTGTCTCTGCCTGCAGCCAGGAGAAGGGTAGCGTTCGCTGACACAACAGGTGGGGATCTGGTCGATGTAAGGGAATTTGTTGCCTTCGATTCTGATGAAGAAGAGGACCCAAGGTATGAAGCTGCACATGCAAGAGAGCCCACCTACCGCATACACACAGAATTCCACGTGGCAACGAGAAGTGCCCTGGCAGAGGCTGTTCAAACACACAAGGTGGAAGTTGAAATGCTGTCCCCCATAGAGAACGAACCCCTTGCCTTCAGTGGGATCGTACGAGTGCTCAACATCTCCTACCATAAAGCGGTGTACATCAGGTCCACCATGGACCACTGGGCCACCTACTTCGATCATCCAGCTGAATATGTCCAGGAGTCAAGTGATGGAGAGACTGATGCGTTCTGTTTCAAGTTGTCCTTCGCCTCACCTTATGACACCCATGGTTCCAGCATTGAGTTTGTTGTTCGCTATGAAACCTCTGATGGGGACTTCTGGGCCAACAACTCACAGTTGAATTATGTGGTGACCCTCTTAGTGTCTTACGAAGATCATTTAACTCCAGTAAACACTGACACAAAACAAGAATTACGAGGGATCCTGAAAGCCCCTAAGTTTTACAGGTAAATATCATGGCCGACTTTTATTCCAAGGTCAGGAAAAGTAGAAGGAAAACCTGTTTCTAATGCTTTGAAGCTGTCCTGGCTACACACATCAAGGTTGTTTTAAGTTAGTAAAATAAACACTTAACATTTAACATAACTGGATACCAAACATCTCCCTCAAATACGCCTCTGCTGTAGGCTTCTTGTATGATGTACTTACTTGAATGGATAAAATAATCTCATAAACTCAGGAAACCGACCAAGTTTGGCGATGCAGTGTTAGTCTAATTTGGACCATGATTACTGAACGTTGGATTTAGCTAACTGAATAACTCCAGGGATCTAGTCATTATCCAATTGCCAAGGCCTGAACTGATGTTGATCGTAAGTTTTCAACTGTACAAAGTAACTTCAATATCCACATGTGTTGACGGTGTGCAGCTGGCAAATTGTATAAACATCGAAGCTATAAGGCTTTCAAAAGAATGGGGGTGAGTTGAAAATGGCACACAACCCCTATGCCAGTGGTGTGTGGCAGCGATCAAAATAGGCAAAGGGCAGGTGTCGTTTTCCTACTTGACGTTTGCCTGCGATAAGTCTTACCTTTGACCTTTACTACCAGTTCCCTTGATAAAGGGACTTCTGGCAACTGCAGTTTCAACTGGCCTAATATACACACAGAACTGTGTGTTCTGCATGTATCTCTACAAGGGTACATTAAAATGCTTCATTACAATTGTTGCACTCACACCAAACTAGTATGAGACAATGAGAGAGCATGGAAAATCCTGCTAGTGTAGCAACTAGCAAGTGAACAGAAAGAGGGTATCAGTTAAAATTACATGACCTATCTTCTGCAGAAGGTCAGGGTGTGTAAAGGGTTAAGAATACGACTGATCTCGTGTCATGTGGTGGCATACCGGCGGAGTCAACCAAAATCAAACAATCCTACATGGATTTGATTTTTTATAGTAATACACTCTCTTCAGTTTACCTTTTATTAGAAGGAAATGCATGTCACTATGTAAACAAGTGTTTTGTATATTTAGGGCGCATCAAGAGGGATATTTAGCTTTCTATTTGTGTATCTCGTTCTTGTCACATCTTTGCTTTTGCCTTTGCTGTATCATCAATATACTGAAGAGATGGAAATTACTTTCAATATCAAAAGAAAACTGAAAACGACAAGCGTTTATGTAAATATTCTATATATTGTACTCTACTGAGCCTTCAATTACAATTACAAATCTATACATCTTTATTATGAACTTCAATTGTAAGTGCTGGTGGAGTCAGGCTTCAGACTGCACTTCAAATCCCCACATGGAAGATTCAGACTTGGGGAATAAGGTTGATAAAAAATAATGATCAGTCCGGCACTTGATTGTTAACATTTGACCTATTTAGCCGAAAGCCATATGAATTTAGATTCACTTTTCACAAAGACAAGAGCGAAATCGCTGAAGTATATTTACTTTAGAAAATATGGAATGGTATATTTTACAAAACCACATCCCTACTTCTTCCACTCTGTACCAAATCGATATGTATGAATAAAGTCCTCCATTCACATCGACCTCATATCCCACAGCGCCCCTAGTGACCAGAATGCCTGGGTTGAAGCCTACGAACAATATGCCTGTAGACCACAGAGTGGCTGTTGGTGCTGAAAGACATGCTGAAATCTGCAAAGTACACCACCATACCTGTACAGAAGGCCCAGGATGTAATATTCATACATGATATTCCTATTGTCTTGGGATAAATAGGAGGTTATGAGCTCGATTGGTAACGACAATACTACTTTATCACAACATAACTTGAGATTGTAAAACAAGGCTAATAACTTGTGACATCAAAGCAAAGCAAATAAACAGAATAATTATCATGATCCTTCACAGACCTCTGTATTTTCAAGAATAATATAAGTTAACAAACAGATACATTGGGTTTAGCACTTTGTTAACACGTTATTTTTTTATGTGTATTCTGATAACCATATATTCTATTTTTTTTCAGTATGGACAACGATGGACAACATATGGATGAAGGTATATTGCAGATTAAATGTAATTATATGAATATAAAATGACTAAATCAAATTAATTTAATGTTATACAACAGTTAGGTCTGACCAATTAATTTGATTGGAACATTCCATGAGTATTCACTCAAGGCATTCCATGAGTGCTGATATAGAGTATAACAGCACTGGGACTTTTAACCATACATGTATCGCTCCGCTTTAGAGGTGTTCTTATAACCGTCACATTAACGGTCTTTATGTAGCTTAGATTGCTAGTATGTTTATGTGTTGCTTGGCAACAGTTCAGTCCCATCACAGTTGTGGATCTATTTGTGTTGGCGGATCCAAATAAATCATGAAATAAACAAACAAATCATATCTGTTGTTACTTATTACTGTTAACTAATAGACGGAAAAGGAGAATGATCCTCTGTGTGCCATCAACAGAACTCTGTTAACTAATTGACTGTTAACTAATAGATGTTAACTATTACTGTTAACTAATATAACTTTTGTTTGAAAGCAATATCACACTCAAGGTCGTGCTGTTGTCCTGAATATCAGCACGGCTGAGATTATCTTCGGCACTCGGCCTACGGCCTCGTACCTGACCAAATCAGATCCATGTTGATATTCAGTACAACAGCACTCCCTCTCATGTGATAATGCTTACCAAATAGCATTACAATAATGAATGCAATATGCATGCTCCATAGTCACCATAGACATCATAACAAGTATCATTACATATACATGCACAATATTGTAAGGGTGGTACGGTGTATAATCAATGTAGATATAAAGATCCATTCATTTGAGGCTCTATTTGTTGTGCTTATCGTATTTGCAGAGGACCTGAGCACCTCCTCCCAACCACAGCATGTCGGGCCTAAACCTGTTCGCCCAGTTATCATTCATCCAGAGATCGACTTAGAGGTAAGAAAAGAACACAAACCTTTATTAAAATTATGCCATTTTTCTTTGAACAAATCTTTACCTGGAAAAGTCAAGATTAGCTCTTTATGTTATATGCAACGCGCTTGCCAACAACGTATAATGGAGGGATACATTCTGAATGATCTGGATTTGCATGCAGTTGTTGATACAATCCCATCCTACTTGAATTCAGAAGACCAGGTACAGTAGGTCATTCATTCGGTCCTTCATTCACAATACATTTCATGGAACTAACCAATGTCCATTTCCTTAACTCTTTGTATTGTCCACAGCTCATAGAAGCTTCTGCAGCGGTTTAGGTAATATCTTACTGTTAGCCGTTACAGCATGGGAGCCTCGTGGTCCATCGTCACTGCTAGGGTGTGAATGTATTCACGCTAGCAGTCACGATGTAGCACCCCTTTTGATTCATTGTACTCAGTGGTATGTTCATGGTGCATTGTGGTTGTTTTTCATTGTATTGTATCATGGAACTCAATAACTTTACTTAGTGTTCCCTGAGTTCTTGTTAATATTAATGTAATTTGGTGCAATATAATGTTAATGTTGGTTTATTTGAATGTGCTACATGGTTACCATATAGTGTCACATATGTTCCTGAAAAAGTTGTTTGCCCACTGACCACTAACTGAATCATAAAGATATTAATCATTAATCATGAATCTATCAATCATGAATTATGAATCTATTGGCTCATGAAACTCATAGCTGCTTAATGAATTGTTTATATGTAATGTATGAATATGTATGAATTCCTCAGAGCTCAACCTCTAGCTTGCATGTACATATTGTACATATTGTGTGTTGTGCATAAAAAATGTGAGAAATTATGATAGGGTGGAATTATCCAAAACTGAGGATATGAAAGTGCTGATAGCTGTGGTGTCAGTTTCGATTCCAAATTACATTGAGGGAACCAGCTGTTAACCAGCTGATTACCACATGTCAGGGAGCATGTTCACAGCTAATTTAAACATATTTTCTTGACACACGTAAATTGTAGATATTGGGAAAAGCTGAATTTCAAAACTGGGGAAGTTACAGTCAATCTTAAACTTAATCGTCTTCACTATTTCCTTTTGGGTATGAATTCACATTACAAGTGCAATATTTGGAAAACAAATGTTTGAAGGCATTTGCTAGCTAGCAATTCAAAGATGTTTTTTTATTATAGTCCTGCAACAATTTTCCTGTTTATATTGCCTTGTTCGTATTCACTCTCAGTTTCACTATGTCAGCATGTACTCCAAAGAAAAGCATTTCTGCATTAAAATGTTTTTTTGCCAGTCTGTGTGTAATCGTAATGTGTTTTTGGAAATGTTACCATTACCCTGTCTTGGATCTTAACATTATTTTATCATGTTTTCCCAGACTGCCGATGACACATTTGGTGCCCCACGGTCACCGAACCAAGAGCTCCAATCTCTTGACGATGCACAGTGCGATGAAGCCAGTATGCCCCACCAATCCCCTTATATGTCTTGTCGTAACACAACTGACCAACCATTACATGTTCTATCTCCAGTTCACACTGCACCTCAGTCCAGTGAGTCACCCTCCCTACCTGCAGTCCCCTGTGAATCGGTCAACCAGATTTCAGAGCGTTTAGTAGAAGCCATCAGCTGGTCCGCACTGCAGAACGATCCGACCCCCTTTCAGCCTCACACACCGAGCTCCAGCACCAGCTCTCTGGCAGCCGATGAGGAGCAGGGCAAAGACAGCTTTGCCCTCGATAAACTTATACCATTCACTGTTACTCAGTCCCCTATTATGGAGGCCAGCAGCCATCCTAGTAGTGAGGATGATGAAGTAGAGATGTTGACCTTGGGAGATGGAAAGGTCAAGCTAGCACAAACGTTTTCCAGAGGAGAGATAGCCTTTTTTGATGAAAAAGTAAAGCATTTAGATTCAGAATCAGATGAGTGCACATCTGAAAGTAGCCCCCGAAATGAGATCACCCCGGACAACGTTGAAGGCAAGTGGAGATTCTGTGAGACGGAGGAGGAAACCTTACAGACGGCACCATTGGAGAGCTTGAACAACGACGGTGTTCCAGATGTTCCATCCACACCTAACACACAGCTGCCTGCAGCATCTGAAATGCCAACTGAGCAACCACCTTCCAAAGTTCAACATTTGGACCTTCTGGAGATATCTATGACCACAAAAGTGGAGAATACATATGCTGGTAAAGCACATTCATGCCTGTTGACGCAGTTGGAGTTGCTAAGCGTAGAGAGAGAGACAGAACAAGAGAGAGGAGAGACACAGGCTGTCTTGATGAGCCATTCAGACGATCCTTATGACAAAGAACAAAACACAAAGGTGGATGAGGAAGAAGCAACACCAGGAGATGCTGCCGCATTATTAGAAGAGGACGAAAAGGTCCAACAAGAAACACTGAGTTCAGACATCGGTCAGACCAATGGAGAACAAAGCTCAATGTACCAAAGCACTAATACTGACAATCCATTTGAACTTGGCACATCAGTAAAAAACAACTTGCTATATCCGTCTGATTCTGAGGCGACAGCAACACAGACCTCGCTGGCTGACCCCGATACGATTTTTAGAGACGCATTTGATAACCTAAGGGAGACGAGCCAAAGACCAGAAGAGGAATCCATTGATTTAGTGAGCCCAGATACGTGTCTCACTCCCCCCGCTCCAGAATCTCCCCCTAGGTACGGCTCTCCTCCTTCAATCGGATCTAGCGAGCTATCTACCACGCCGTCGGTGGATTCCATTGCTACATCGCCTCTCTGCGTTCCCAAAGCAGAGAGTCAGGTGTTTCTAGGAGAGGAGCGACAAGCTGCAACATCAAACGCAGTCGCAGACACAAACACCTCGGCGACATCAGATGTTAACGTGTGTGACGCTACGCAAGGCAGGAAAGAGGTGGTGGAGCCGCCTCAAACACCCTCTGACTCATCGGCAGCGTATCCGCCCTACACCTCGCTGACAGCTGAGGAGCCGTTAACCTCGCATCCAATGTGTAAGGTGGGGAAAAACCTGAGGCTCAGCATCACCTTCCTGGGGGGTGTGACCTGTATCTCCGTGGTGATGGCGGACCCCAGTTCCCTGTTCATCGTGGGACTTGTTTTGTCTGCACTCTTCTTTCTGATTGCGTCAGATTAGAGCTTTGTGGGGAAGTGGTTGAGGTTTTTGTTTTTGTTTTCATCGTTCCTAAGAAGCAGACAAGTAGCACATGTGTGAGGATGTTGTGATGGGGTGCACGTTCTTTATGTTCCACGTGTTATAATGACTTGTCATGTTGTCAACACAGACTAGTTTCTGATACCAGGGGCACTTAATACTTTATCTGTACTCATCATAATATTATAAGAATTCTCTCTAAAGGAGACATTGATCAGAAGAAGAAAAAAAGACAATGTAACGAAATGTTGTGGCTGTCTTATACACTTGCAAAGTCTGTTATCAGACATGAATATATACCCATTTATCGCAAAACATTATTACACAAAGGCCTTAACAATCACTTGAATTTGATAGCACAACTGCAGCGTTTTGCTTTTTTGTATTATCAGAATTATGTCAGAGATGTTCACAACGTCCTTCCACTGTGACACATACATATCACAATAACATATATATGGTTGGTTTTGCATGATTTATAAGCCTACTCCAAAGAATATTAAAGGTTTACATAATATATGATACGGTCTCTTTTGTATCTTCTTGTTACCTTTGTTTTCTCTGTCATTCTTTTAATTCCCATAAGGGTTATGGAAATCTATGCAGCAAATATCCAAAATATCATTCCTTCTATTGTGAATGTAGTTATGCCGAGGTAAACTCTGCCATCTTTTATATATCAACCTGCTGCTGTTATTGTTTCAATGATGCCAACTGCCCACCCCAACGATAAAAAATGTCAGTGGAATTCTGAATAAAAAACGTGTAGATTAAATCACAGGTAAAGGAAAGGAGTTCAATGGCCTCAACTACCCCTCGGCCTCTTCTGACGCTGTAGTCAGTGTCACAGAGTCCAGGGATGTCAAAATGAGCCTTTAACATATCAAGCAAAGGTCACACATTGCACTGAAGTCATCGGGTTATATTACAGAGCAGGCCACTCAGAGAAAGTCAGCTTATTCAGTCGTTGAGGATTCCCTAGAAAAAAACTCTTGAAATGTTACACGGTTGACCACAGGACACGTGTAATGTACTGATGATGATGTTGTTGTTGAGGATGATGATGAAGAAGATGATGATGATGATGGATTGAGAATTTTGTAATCAACATTTTCCTATCAAAAACAGTTTTTCATTAGACTTAATAAAAGTATTTAAGGTTAACTGTTTGTCTGTGTGGGGGAGTGTATGTGCGTGCGTGTGTGTGTGTGTGTGTGTGTGTGTGTGTGGGGGGGGGGGGGCGTGAATGCATGCGGGTGGGTGTTCGTGCATGCATGCGTTTATGTGTGTGTGGATGTTATTACCACTTTATGCTATATTTCACAGTTAAAATTCCGTGGCCAGCAGCAGGCCAGGGACGGTGTTTTCTTTGCTACGGTTTTATTCTCGATGTCTCCCCTCCAGCCCCTAGCATCCTCCCCTCCCACCCCAGCGCTCCCATCGCCGAACAAAACCGACATATTCCGCGAATGTGCGAGCTGCTCCCTTGCAAGCAGCCATAATTGGGATTATTCAAAAAATAATTCGCTAAATCTAGCCATTATTATGTTTGATTTTATCCAGATTTCGGGAGGGTTCCTCAGACAGAACTGCAATTGACCATTCTGGATTTCGTGTGAATTCTTTATATTTTCGGTGATGGAGATTTTTATTATGGACTATTAAGCTTTTGTCTCCCTTCGCTGTGGAGAGCAAAACAAAGACTGCACATTACTGTTCCGCGTACATCAACTG
Source organism: Gadus morhua (assembly GCF_902167405.1). Classification (NCBI taxonomy): domain Eukaryota; kingdom Metazoa; phylum Chordata; class Actinopteri; order Gadiformes; family Gadidae; genus Gadus; species Gadus morhua. Next base: position 10,723,503 of record NC_044048.1, on the reverse strand, counting down.
CCTTCGATGTGAAATATGAAAAAGCAGGCATTGACCGAGGACATTGTGTCTCTAAACGAATTGTTCTCTTGTCATTAGTCTACCAGGACGATATCCACGAAGAGGATGCGCGATCTTTTTTCATAACGTTGGTGGGTGGGTTATAATAAGCATTGAAAATCTGACATCATTTGGATATATGAACAAAACATTTTTTCCCCCGCGTATGTTCCAGTCATCGTCGGTTTTATTTGTGATCTGGATATCCATCTTCGACGTGATGCTACATGAAATCGCCTTTTATTATCATCAGAGGATGTTACACGGGGACAAAATCCAGAACACATCCTCCTCCTTCGCTATCTGAAACCGAGAAAAGGGAGGCTGTGAATATTGGTCTACCTTCACAGAGACCCCACAGCATCCATAACCTAGATATCTCTGTTTGGTGATCAGCTGTGGATGATCAGATATCCCTGTAATGCGTTAGGTTTAGTATAGCCCTGTGCCGTGGAGGAGGATTTATGGATAACAGGTGTTGTTTTGGCTTGACAGCACACCGAGAGCATGAGGCTGAAACACAGCTTTTCTCCTAACTCGAACAACATCGGACCGAGGCGTTGGGGATCATTTGTTACTGTTTAGAACCGTTCATTTGACCAAATAAAGGGATGAGAGGTAGGTAGTCCCATTTAACATTTGAAACACACGCACGCGCGAAAACACACACGCACGCGCGCACACACGCAAGCATACATACAATATAAAAGAAGACTAAACTGCAATTGCAGTGCCACCTGTTTATGTGGTCCACATTGCTGTGTTGTTAAGGGCCCACCAGGCCTCACACTGTGTATGTATTGGCATGATTAGAATACGTGTTCACGTTAGATCTGTGTATTATTTCCAACATTGACAGAAGGCAATTCTGATTTCTGAGATTCCTTCTTTGTTTGAAGACGTGAAGGCTGTGCTGGGATGTGTATTATAATGTTCAGCTTTTGTGAAATTAAATCATGGTTTTTGACCAGAAAAACGTTGAACCATCTATTTCCATAGATAATCAACAGTTCTGATATAAGGCAAGGCTTCACCCCGTTGTTGTTCTTCCCATTTCCAACACCAGTGTCTCCTGGACATGAGGCCTTGTGTCGGCTGTGCTCTGTCTGTTCCAGCCCCCTGTACACCCCCATGCATTCACTCAAACACCCACACTTGCACAAAGTATGTGAGCTGGTGTATCTTAGCAACGGGCAAGGTAATTACTGTGAGAGCCAAGGAGTTGGCATGCTGTAGAGCTGCTGATCTGATCCGAGTCATAGAGGGAACAGGGAGGCAAAGCGCTCCTCTATGTTGCCTATAGCCGACACAATGTTCTCTGCAGCCGTGGCCTGGTCGCCTTTCCCCCTCCCTAATTCTACCAGAGCCACAGCCAACATGTCTGACCACCTTTTTTCGACGCTTCAGGTGGGAAACCTTTGTAATTTTCAATTTTCTCTGTCCCCACATTCACAGGTGGTGAGGTCCTGGCCGTAGAGGAACCATGAGCCTGGTCTTAGAGTAGCTCCTCTCAGCCCCACCTTGCGAGACGAGAGAGCGAGAGCCTTGGGAGAGCCACCAGCGGCAGTAGGAGGAGTGGTGGTGTTTAACAGGGGCTCTTCCTCGCCACCGCAGCTCCGGTGGTGTATCGGGTCACCATGGCTAACCAGAGCTTCGCCATCGACGGCCCTGGTAGCCTTCTGGCGGTGTTGGCCTCGCAGAGCCAGGCCAAAGGAGGCGGCAGCACTGGCGGCGGCGGCGGCGGCGGCGGCGGCGGCGGCGGCGGCGGTGGAGGGATCTCGGCCTCGGACGTCTCCGCTTACTTTAAGCTGATCTTCCTGGGGTTGATCATCTGCGTCAGCCTGGCGGGGAACCTGCTGGTGTCACTGCTGGTCCTGCGCGACCGGGCGCTGCACAAGGCCCCCTACTTCTTCCTGCTGGACCTGTGCCTGGCCGACGCCGTCCGCTCCGCCGCCTGCTTCCCCTTCGTCCTGGTGTCGGTCCACAACAGCTCCGCCTGGACCTACAGTGCCTTGAGTTGTAAAGTGGTGGCGTTCATGGCCGTGTTGTTCTGCTTTCACGCCGCCTTCATGCTGTTCTGTGTGGCCGTCACCCGCTACCTGGCCATCGCCCACCACCGCTTCTATGCCAAGCGCATGACCATCTGGACCTGTGCGGCCATCATTTGTATGGTCTGGACACTGGCCATCGCCATGGCTTTCCCGCCCGTGTTCGACGTGGGGACGTACAAGTTCATCCAGGACGAGGACCAGTGCATCTTTGAGCACCGCTACCTGAAGACCAACGACACGCTGGGCTTCATGCTCATGCTGGCCGTGGTGGTGCTGGCCACCCACGGCTTCTACGCCAAGCTGCTGCTCTTTGAGTATCGGCACCGCAAGATGAAACCCGTTCAGCTGGTGCCAGCCATCAGCCAGAACTGGACCTTCCACGGTCCCGGGGCCACCGGCCAGGCCGCAGCCAACTGGATCGCCGGGTTCGGCAGGGGCCCCATGCCGCCCACTCTGCTTGGCATCAGGCAGAATTTACACAATCAACACCGACGCCTGCTGGGGATGGAGGAGGTGAGGTCAGAGAGGAGGCTGGGCAGGATGTTCTACACCATCACCTTGCTGTTCCTGGTGCTCTGGGCTCCCTACATCGTGGCCTGCTTTTGGAGGGTGTTTGTCACGTCCTGGGCCATCCCACACAGGTACCTCTCCATCACCGTGTGGATGAGCTTCGCCCAGGCCGGCGTCAACCCCATCTTCTGCATCCTGCTCAACGAGGACCTGAGGAAGGTGCTGAGAGCGAACCTGCCCACCTATTGGAGGACTAAACAAAACCTGCCTCAGGATGAGGCCTACTGCATCATGTGATGCGGCCTACCGCATCATGTGATGAGGCCTACCGCATCATGTGATGAGTTCTACCTCATCGTGTGATGAAGTCTACTGTATCATGTGATGAGTTCTACCACATCATGTGATGAGGTCTACTGCATCATGTGATGAGTTCTACCTTATCATGTGATGAGTTCTACCTCATCGTGTGATGAAGTCTACTGTATCATGTGATAGTTCTACCACATCATGTGATGTGGTCTACTGCATCATGTGATGAGTTCTACCTTATCATGTGATGAGTTCTACCTCATCGTGTGATGAAGTCTACTGTATCATGTGATGAGTTCTACCTTATCATGTGATGAGGTCTACTATATCATGTGATGAGGCCAACTACACCATGTGATGAGTTCTACTGCATCATGTGAGGAGGTCTACTGCATCAAGTGAGGAGGTCTACTGCGTCATGTGATGAGTTCTACTGCCTCATGCGATGAGTTCTACTGCATCATGTGAGGAGGTCTACTGCATCATGTGATGAGGGGACGGCAAGGCGTATATCCAAGATCAAATACATCAATAACAAAATAATAATTCACGAAGATAAACTACATTAACCAAAAAAAAGTCAAAGTGTACGAGTTAAGTTATAGTATAATTTATGTTTGAGAGGAGCCCGGGCAGTAAACGATGCACCTTGATAAGTGTCCACGTCTGTGTTCTTTATTTTGATTAAGAGTGCTGAGATTTCACTGAAATTACCTGACAAGATTGTGTTTGAGAAACGAGCAGAGAGGGAAACAGAAAAAAATAAATGAGTAAATTGGGTTTCACAGACTGTATGACAAATGTGTGAAAGATCAATGAAAAAACAATCATCAATACCAAGCCAGTATGACAGACACCATTTAATATAATGTTGCCTTATTTCAGAGGGTCATGTTGTATAGTTAGGCGTCTTTGGGGGCCTGAGCCTGAAGAGATACACAGCGGACTGAAAATCTTTCAATTAATGTGTCAACGGACTTTCAATGGAGAATGTTCTTTTAATGTGGTTCCAGACGGGGAAACACAACACACAATAACACAGAATTACGAATGGATTCTTTAATATTAACCCTAACGCCTTTTTCATAGGTTTCAGAGGAAACTGCAAAACATGAAGTGGAAAAGACATTCTTGGAACCATTTGCGAAGCGGTTATGCGCCCAAAGCCCTAACATGCTTGATGTTTTTGGACTTCATTCGGGACTGTCAGGATTATTTGTACTATAAAAAAATGCCTGTTTTCCTTTGTTTGTAAACTATACATGTTGAGCAGATGACACTATTTTGAAATATGACTTGATTTAATATTGTACAGACTGTAGGGATTAATATATTTCGGCTCTTTTTTCTATGATATTTGTGTGTGTGTGTGTGTGTGTGTGTGTGTGTGTGTGTGTGTGTGTGTGTGTGTGTGTGTGTGTGTGTGTGTGATGGAGAGAAATAGCATAGTGAGTGTAAGTGTGAAAGAGTAAAGTGAAAAGAAGGGAAAGAAAGAGTGAGAGAAAGATTGAAAGGGATTGAAAGAGATGAAGGTAAAATACTGAAGATTGACCAAATGGTTCTATAAAATGCCATTTTTATAGTAAATTTATTTTGTTGGCCTAAAGATACCAGTCTTTTCCAAAAAACATCCTCTAGTTATTGCATCCTTGCAATTGCTGCAACGGACGATATGGTATGTATTTTGGGATTTAATCAGAAAACATTGTATAAATGAATGATTGTGAGCAGAGAAAATGTAATAAACCAACCTGCACATTCTAAGAAAAGGTCACTAATTTAAATGCGACTTTGATAATGACGTGACGTTTTCTTTAAATATTGCTAAATAATTAAAATTGATTTTTTTTGGTTGCAAAAGATCCCCCTCAAATTAGGATATTTAAACAGTGCCAGGTTTCATGACGGCCATATCTCTCGATGGCTACTATATTTGTCTTTAATTCATGATTACAGTTCATTCCAAATATATATTTGGGAAATGCTTTTAAGATTTTGGTTGGGTGCACCGAAACAGGCTTTGGCCAAGTTGGCTCTCCAAGTGAAGATTTATGTAATGAAAATGTCTGACCCATGTTGGGCATACATGCATATTTGTGCAGTAGGATTTCTTAATGTGTACACTTGCACAACATACTGTATTAGCATGCATTTAACTGCATTTCATAGATCTGAGAATGGAGATCAAACTGTATAGCTGTTGGAAAGGCTTGGAAGTTCGAAGTGAAATGAGGTCCATTGTTTTTGTGTCTGGCAATTCCTTCGCAAGACAATATTATGTATCTGTACAGTTAAACTGAGTAGGTTATTTTGCCCACTCATTAATAAAGACTCTACTTTTGATGCTTTTTTTGTTTCGGGTTTGGTGAGCTGATGAAATACATGGACCACTGACAAAAATCAACCCAATGTAAAAGGAAAACAAGCATACTGATCCTAAGAGTTAGACACATCTCTAGTCTTACAAACAAGGCTTTAGATTAATATCTAGAATCTGAAGCTCCGATCTGGGTGAACAGGGCGTTTCACTTTCTGTTGCATCACCTTTTTATTTGTGAAGAACAAAAGATTATTGTACAATCTGCTGAAAACATTATAAGAATAATAATGTGCTTTATTTATAAAGCATCTTTCCTACTTAAGAATGCGGCACAAAGTGATGCTCCAGTTTACACCTTACACATTGCATTTGCCTTTAAGCTCTGTTGTGAAGCTTACGTATCTGGGGAGTATAAAGTCCTTCTGTGAGGATCTTCATGGTCCTCACCAACAATGTAGCCTCTTAGAGATAAGCCTGATACCACAGTAAGGCCTTATGCAATGGTCATTGTTATACAAATAAGTGTCCGCCCTGCTTAAGCAGTACACACACAGGTTGTGTTGATTCTTGCTACCCTGAGGTACCGCAGTCCAGCTGGATCAGTTAAATATGGAGATCCATTCTTCACTATGTTTATCCAAGAGATAACAAGAATGATTATATGTACAATTAACACATTTGCAGACACAAATATTTCCATGTCAAATACTGTTAAAAGGCATGTCTTGCTGATGATATGACCAATATCGGGTACTGAGATGTTTATACATTCTATGAAGAATTTCCTTCAAATGGTCAGTGCAAATCTTTCATAGATGCAAATGGTCATTAAAAAACTATATATATTTTAGTTATCAATATCTAGATATACAGTATACATCTCTTTCTCGGTTTTTCTAGTGACTCAAAGCTTCCGAAAAATAAAAGGACCACTCCTTACAGGAAGTTTCAGTAGTTTATTTATTCATCATGTTTGCATTAAATAAATTATATTAATCTGCCAATATTGTGACTTTAAACCAGCAAATGCAAAGACACAGACACACATTCTGATTCATGATTCATTTCAAGTGTCAGTACGGACTTGTTCTGGATGTAATGCCATGCACATCAGACTACACCACCAAAGAAGAACTGCTGAAGCTAAACAAAAAAACATTGGATAACTCTCACCAATACCTACTGATGACTCACTTCTATGTTAGAGAGGACCTCTGAATATTGTAATGGAATGTGTTGAACATTGGTTTGTGTTTCGGTTCACATTCTGCATATTCTAGATAGAGCGGGAGATTAAGGTTCACGTTTCCATTGGAGCTGCAATCTCTTCTTATTCATGTTAAACTTGGCTAATCAGATGGAGTTGTTGCATTAGTGTTTCCTCGCCTTCCTTCACAAGACCATTCCTAAAAAGACCACCTCCTTCAACGTGTGCTGCCCTGTGGGCGTTAACTAAAGCCAGCTGCTACCAGACCAGAGCCTGTGTGGACGTATGCCTGGAAGGGGTAGGAGCGTATTGCAGTGCGTGGAAGCGCTGGCCCGTCGGGCCACATGGTCACTTCTGTTCCCGCCTCCAGATGATGACCATGCCAGTGGAGTCGGCCGACGCCAGCAGACTCTCGTCGCAGTTGAAGCTGACGTCCAGCACCGGGCCGCCGTGGCCCTGCAGCTTGTTTACGATGGCCTTGGTGTTGCGCTCCACGTCAAAGAAGTACACACAGGTGTCCTCGCTGCCCGTCACTGGTTGAAGGATGCAGATAGGGGAATGTTATGAAGACATGAAGGCCTCCAGGTTTAACTGTTGCACCAATTCTGATGTTAGTGATTTTTATATAACTAATAGCTTGACTATTACAGTTTTGGATTAAATTAAATTATTAATTTTTGAATTCATTTATGCAAATTACATTTTGGGCCAAATTATATTAAGAAAAAAACATCAGAGGTTTAATCACTCAAGCAATTTTTTTCTTATCCGATTTTTTAATGACGTTATGAGGCAACCTTATCACCAAACGCTGAAACACCCCCTCCAGTCCAACTCCAGACCAAGTGTTTAACACAAGACGAAGGCAATACTTGACCTCCCCGTAATGCTTCTCTTCATCAGTTTCCACACAGTACACCCTTGAGAAAACCATTTCCTTAGCGTTCCAGGGAGAATGAGGGGAGATGACCTACCGACGCAGGCCCCCTGTCTGAAGGACATGAGGGGGCAGAAGATGCTGTGGACGTGCTGGGAGCCGTGCTGGATGGGGAAGCTTCTCTTCAGCTGCAGTGTTCCCTCGTTATCCACCACCCTGTCCGCAGCACAACACCAGCCTCCAGTCAGTTTTAAAACCACACCGTGGGACACGGAGAACAACATTACACTGTCGTTGTGACATAAAAGTGTTCCGGGTTCTTGGTATCTACGCCCCTTTGTATTGGTCAAGGGAAACAGAAAGAAGTACAGGGGCGTATACAACGCCCCTGTACTTCTTTCTGTTTTCAGCACCCCAACAAAAGGTACGCCCCCTGAATTAAAAGCACAACAACAGAACAACACCAACGACACCAACAGATCAGCCTTCACTAAGCGTCTGACAATGCTCTTCAGACACCAACAGTGTTGTCAGACACCCTACCGATACAGTAATAACGTAACACTTTGACCACTACATTAGTAACGCAACATTCTGACATGTAGCGTAGTACCGTAGCACGTTGACCTGTAGAGTAACGCAACACTGACATGTACCGTAGTAACGTAGCACTCTGACCTGTACAGTAGTAACATAACACTCGGACCTGTACAGTAGTAATGTAACTCTGACCTGTACAGTAGTAATGTAACTCTGACCTGTACAGTAGTAATGTAACTCTGACCTGTACAGTAGAAAGGTAACTCTGACCTGTACAGTAGTAATGTAACTCTGACCTGTACAGTAGTAATGTAACTCTGACCTGTACAGTAGAAAGGTAACTCTGACCTGTACAGTAGTATGTAACTCTGACCTGTACAGTAGTATGTAACTCTGACCTGTACAGTAGTAATGTAACACTGACCTGTACAGTAGTAATGTAACTCTGACCTGTACAGTAGAAAGGTAACTCTGACCTGTACAGTAGTATGTAACTCTGACCTGTACAGTAGTAATGTAACTCTGACCTGTACAGTAGTAATGTAACTCTGACCTGTACAGTAGTAATGTAACACTGACCTGTACAGTAGTAACTTATTGAGGCAGGCGTTGACCAGCAGAGAGGGATCCCTGGCCTCTCGGCTGATCCACGAGCGAGCAGATATGCTGCAGATGGAGCTGCCCTCGCTCACCACCAGACGCTTGGCTTTGGTTAGCTTCCCTGTGAGAGTGTGCGTGTGTGTGTGTGTGTGTGTGTGTGTGTGTGTGTGTGTGTAGGGGGGAGGGCACAAACAGCCGACACAAGCAGAAAAAACAGATAACCCAATTTCCTCTGAACCACAGGCACAAATTATAATTTTTATTATTATCGTCCAGACAAAAAAAACGATAATAACACACACACACACACACACACGCACACACGCACACGCAGAGCTTTTGATGTCTACCTGTGGCCATATCAAACAGGAAGGAGAAGATGCTCCCCCGGTCGTCCCCGGCCCACAGGATCCGGCCGGGCGCATCAAAGGAGAGCGAGAGCACGCGGCCCGTCAGCTTACTGGAGCCCCCCTTCACCTTCTTCCCCGTGGAGATGTTCACCACGTGGAGGTGGTGCTTGCTGTTCCCCACCTGCACCACACAGTCAACCAGGAAGCATCAGCCACCAGTTCATAACCTTTGCCAAGATTGAGCAGACCCCTGGGAATCTGTGTGTGTGTGTGTGTGTGTGTGTGTGTGTGTGTGTGTGTGTGTGTGTGTGTGTGTGTGTGTGTGTGTGTGTGTGTGTGTGTGTGTGTGCGCTATATAAAGATAAAAAATAAATGAGCCCTTTCTTTTTCTACCAACGCCACATCGCAAAGAGTCCGAACCTGAATTGTAGGTTGGGTTGGCCATGTAAAAATAACCACAGCAAGTGCATTCGCACTGCGCAGCTCCGCGCCATTCAAAAAGAGTGACTCACCCACCGAGAAACAAGAGACAAGAGAAAGAAGCTTTGGATGCACACGCCAGCCTGCGATGCGGTCATCAAAACAGTCGTCTATTAAAAGAGGAACGGATCTGAGGCCGCTGTGCTGTGTGTTCTGCTGGCAGCGTGCAGCGGCCATGGGGGGAACAGCTCCCCGTCTAGCCTGGCATGCCAGCGCTCTTATGAGAGGCTCCTAATATGGCTCTGGTACCAGCCGACCGGCCCTTAATGAGACATACAAACCGGCCTTTTAATCATCAACATCTTCTGATGTGGACAATTTGCTCATGGCAAACTGGAAACCAATAAATGATGGGCTTTGGTGAAGAGGAAATAGAAGTAGACACTAGCCAAGTAACCCTACTAACCCCCGCTGCAACAATACCGATTACGTAAGACACCTGGCCATGAATATTCACGGGAGTGAAAACACCCACACACTCATACAGCGCATAACAAAACAAGAGGTCAAAGTGCAACCCCGTGTGTGACAATAACAATTATGTTTCAAAACAAACATTTTAATCCAAAATTAGCATGTTCTGTTCTGCACAATTACCTATATCCGTTATTCTGCTTCCATATTCCTTCCTGCAGGAAAGAACATTGTCCACCATGACTCCTGCACTCACCACAGTCAGGTTGTTGTTCATGGGCTGGAAGGTGCAACACAGCAGCTCGCTGGACTCGGGGTCCCGGACCTCTCGGATGCAGCGCCCGTCCTCCGTGTTCCAGATGCGCAGCGTCCCGTCGAGCGACGTCGACACGATGACGTCGTTGCTGAGGGACCAGGCGAAGTCGGTGACCGGCCCGCCGTGGCCCTTCAGGATCACCTTCACGCTGGCCGGGGGCGGCGACAGGGTCATGATGGACAGGGTGCCGTCCAATGAGCAGCAAGCGAGGAGGTGCTTGTCGTCATTGGCGAACTGCAACCGCGGAACTAAATCAAAGAACAAGGGTCGAAAGAAAATGCCAAATTAACTTTAGTTATTTATTAGTTTAAAGTCGACGGTACAAATACACAAAATAAATCACCTGCTGAGTCCACGTGTTGGTCAAATATGTGGTGCATGCCAGCAAAAGCGTAGTTTTCGCTCAGGGTGGTGTCCCCCGCCATGGCGCGGCTGGCCTCCGCCACGGAGGTGGGCACCAAGCTGCCCGGGGGCCTGCAGCCAGCGGGAAACAAGAACAAACCCCGGAGGAACACGATCAATAAAACACACCTCACTGCAGCGTCCTAAAGCTGACAACTCAATATGAAGGATGTGACCGTTACTCACAGAGACCATGCCATGACAGCTTACAGGCAGTAAATCTCAGGAGAAAAGCAATAGCACTATGCAGGACCCAATGAACCAACGCAGAACGCGGCCGCGTGGCGAACAGAGGGCGGAAATGTACCAGCACTGGGATTTATTCCCCGGTGGGTACCTTTCATCGTAGACGCCGGCCCGGTTCATTTGGGCCTGGAGCTGGTAGGAGCCTCTGCTGACCGACCGGCGGTGACCGCGGGTCCCCTGAGCGCGGGGGTCCTCCTCGAAGTCCTGTTCAGGAGGAGCAGCAGCAGCAGGGGGGGGGGGAGAGAGGAGCCAGGCCGCGTGGAGTGAGCCAACGTGCATGCAACAGGCATTTCATTGGCAATCAACAAAATACACATGCTGAGAGAGATATTTTTCCGTGGTAAATTGTCTATCCTATGTTTTTAATCTATGTTCGTTATTATTAATGCCAGCCCCTTCCAACCAAGCTGCTCAGTTAATCAGTCATTCGGCACTGCTACAATGATCTCTGTCTCAAGAGACTGACTTGGGATCGTTCACGCCAAGCAAAAGTAGTCATCGCTACTTCTACCCCCCCACCCGTACTAGTCTAGTAGATATACATTTAGCTGAGCATGGATATATCTCACTGCCCCTCTCTAAGCTCCGTTTCCCTCGGTCTGACCTCCATGCGGTCCAATGTTGTGCGGGAGCTGCGCACACTGCTGGCCCTGAAGCTGCTCTGCTCGGACAAGGGTCCGTAGCGCAGGGCCAGCAGCTGACTGCGCAGCCTCAGGTACTGCCTGCGCAGACCTGGTTCATAGCCACACTTGGCATTCTCTCTGAGCAGCTGGCTGCGCCGGCGGATGTATTGGGTGCGGAACTGTGGGAAGGTTGGCGTGCGGTAAGCATTATACCTAGAGAAGGCAGAGACAAGACGTAGGCAGACTTATCGACCAACGATTATGTATATACTGTTACACATAGAGCAGGCCTATTGATGACCCTCACTGAGCATCCTGTTGCCTCTTACCTTGCGTCCACTGCCAACACCTGCTGCCAAACTGCGGCCATTCCACAAGCACTCTGGATGGAGAAGAAACCACTGCCGGGGCAGATTCTGTGTGTCATTGTAAATAACAGAGCGGTTTACGCCATTACTTGAGTTGGCACATTAGACAGAGTAGGATGGGTAATGATTGGTAGATGACACCTACTTTAATGTAAATACAAGCTAGCACATGGGTTTTTATTGTGTATTTAACGAGTAAAATAAAGGGTAGGTTTGTAATGATAAAGATAGCCTACGTCATGGCTGGTATCAGGTGAGCCGTGCAGAAACGGAGGCCAGTGAAACACGGCTGGTAGCTAGCGCGCTATCAACCTAGCATAATACGATATAACCAGATGCAAACATCTCATCTCTCCAAATGTATTTTAAAAACTAAAACCCACCATACGAAGTACATTTTAAGACATACATTTGAATACCCCTGCATTCATTGTATTTATTCATTAAATAAACAGTGGAACTGGGTTACAATTGCTCACCTTCCTTAGCTTCTCTCCATCGCTGTTTGACAAGTAAGTCACGTGACACGGCCAACCCAAACATTGGGCTGGGAGAGACTCATGAGTTGGAGCGTTATCCCGGGCTGCCTCAACGCAAGCTCTGGTCTCATACTTCCCGTGAGCTGTGTACGCAGGGTAACAGTCCCCGAAACGAGAAGATTAGAGATATGAAAAGGAGAATAACAACAAAGACAAGGCAAATAAATATGGAGATTTCTGATGAATGATTTTACGAAGCAATATCCGAAACATGTAACGGAAACGGATATCCTAGAAGTCTCGCCGTTGCTAAACCCATCTAAATGAAAGTCCCGCCCTGGCCAATAACGCACAATTGGAGCAGGCGCACCAAGCAACATACACAAGCATTTGCATTCAGCACCATTTATGAGACCATTGCATAATTATGTAATTCAGTTATAGAATCATTGGGAAATATATGCTTAATATATACTTCAATATAATTCATTGTAGATACGTTTTTGTTGACACGATTAAATCAAATCTTATCAAGCATATTCAGTGCTCCATATTCAGTGCTCCATCCACTGGATAAGTGGATGAAACAGGGCAAAAATAAGCCATGATCAAAGCTAAAAATATTGCCAACACAGTGGAAATCAATCATCGAAATAGCCAAATGAGATACATGATAATTACATATGCTTTTACTGCATAAAAGCATAGGCCTAGGCCTAGGCCCAAGCATTCATCTTAAGGAAAATGATTTAATCATAGGTTCCTTTTATCGTTTCCAACACTCAAGGTCTAGCCTCAAAGCTTCTGTTTAAATGAGTCTATAACATGATAAAAACACAATCATACATAAGCATGTTGTAAAAGCTTTCTTGTCCTAACAACAGTGCATGGCCACAGCGGCATCACAATGGTGGGATTAAAAGGTCAGCTCGGAGATTTCGCCTGGCTCAGCAAAGGCCCAGAGGTGATGGACCGGCGCTCAGCTGACTGGGCTCTTTGCTTGTTGGTGGTGTTGTTTCCCGAAGGGGCCCCGCTGACCGGCCCATTCACAGTGGCGGTCCATAAATGAGCGGGCTGAACCCCACACAGGCACAGCATTTCAAATCACGGACTTTGGAACACAGCCAAGATGCCAGGAACAAAAGGTATGTAAAGGAAAACACTTTAAGACTATATATTATATAGGACTATTATGTATTATTAATGTTAATTTAGGTGCTCACGCAGTATTCTCATCCATTCCATGTGCCATGTTGTAGTGAAATAAAATAGGTTCACCGTGCCATAGCAAAATGTGTAACACGTTAGTAGGCCTAGTACCAGAAATGTATTTATTAACCACTTGAACCATTTCTATCCCTTTTCACAGGTAATAAATCGGACAAGAAGTCAGCTCCCAAGGTAACTGTGATTAAAGAATATACAAATGAGATTGATTAACTTGACTAGAATAGACCTGAAATTGCAGTCAAGTTAATCAATGGTATAAAAACAGACTGATTCGTCATCCATCTCATCCATCCATGTGGTGTTTCCTTAACGTTCACGTCATTCAATCGTTCCATTCTATTTACAGCAACCTCAGAGTCCTAAGGAGCAGCCGAAGAAAGGTGATCAGAAAGGAGATGATAACAAGAAGCAAGGAGGTAGGCATTAAACTAAGACCGTGTTCCCATAGAGTAAATCCCTCTACAGAGAGGCTCTGCTCACAGGCAGGACCGTTCACATTCGGACCTCCTTTACATGCTGAGGTTTCATTACCCCGCTGAGCGCCTCCACTGAAGTGACATGTCCGTCCTCCCCCAGCAGGACAGCCGAAGGGAGAGAAGCAATAACTTCCAGGCCTTCGTGAAGATGGCTTTGGAGACACTGCTGGGGTCCTGCCGTCGTAAGCACGCGGGTCCTCAGGGCAGGCAGGGCTGAGTTAACCTACATGGCTCTCCCCTCCTCCCCCCACCACCATCACCCCTCCCCTCCCTGGGCGAGGGTGTTTCAGACAGCATCTGCTCCCCCCGCAGAGGGGCCCAGAGCCCGACGTGATCTCCATCCATCACCATCTGCCCTCACCCTCCACTCCACCCTCCTCTGCTCCCCCCCTCTTTCTTTCCTGTTTCCCTCCTTTCTCCGCTTGAGTCTGCTGTACGGCAGGTCCAACCAGGGGTCCGCGCTCAGAGCAAAAAACACTGAAGACCTTCCCAGTCCTTCCCAACTCAACCCTACCTTCCCCCAACATCGACCCCTTTTCTCTTTGCCCAGGACCCTTGGAACATGATTGGCTTTCTAACGGTCCATTCATTCCTCTTGTAAATAAACATTGAAATAAACAATTATTTCTTACAGCAATATGTTGTGTCCTCCTCTTATTAGACACCGGAAATCAGCAGAATCAGATAAACATTAGGTTTCGATGTAAATTGTATTTGAAATACTGCAGCATTTGCATAGGCTCCAATTTGTTAGAAACAATACAATTCAGTTCAGCATTTCAAATAGTTTGGGGTTATCATTTTTGGCACGGTAGGGTGCTTGTGCAAGGCCCATAATATATATCATCTTTAAAAATTGGGAAATATAGTGAGAATTTGTATGCTAACAAACATGATGAGAATTATATGATTAACACTTAAAACAGAATCGATAAATAAGACAAAATACACTAAATACTGTGAATAACAAAAGATTATGGAAACAAATAAATGAAAACACACAACAATAAAAAATAACCACGTCTTAAAACCGGAATACATAAATATATACATATAAATGAATATCAAGATAAAACGGAAGGTCTATAACTCAGAACATTGACTTAAGGGTGATTTATGATGTTCTTTGAGATAAAGTTCACAGCTAACAAAATGGAGAAAAATATATTGATTCCCAAACAGTGGTTTAAAAACCCCAATAGGAAACACAGGAAAATGTCATGAATGAAATAGGAATAGGAATCAAATTAGGGGATTTTTTATTTTAATTATTATTATTTTAATAATATTCACATAATATTAACCCTGCCCTGCCCCCACCTGCGTTTGTTTTTAGACAGAGACGTCCACATGCAGGCTGATGAGAATGACCTCTAGCAGCAATCCCCTATTTTAGTTTCCACAGTACTTCTAAACCACTGATGTAAACACAACGAGTTAGTTATTTTTCACACTCTATCAAAAATTCCCAAATAGGAAAAAATACTATTGTTAATAAAATCTATCTTTATTTCCTAAACATGTGCTTTTTTTCTCGATCCAAAGGGAAGTGGTTGTTTACCTATACAGTACATGGCTAAAAGAGTAGAGATGTAGTAATTCTAAGGATAGATGCTATCACCACCAAGGAAAATCCCACTGGACGGGCAACTCTCACAGTCGATGGCGAGCCCTAGATAAAGGCTACTCAGAAGTGTCCGGTGAAAACAAACAAATCGCTGCCATGCCAACGGCTATTGATTGTGACTCGCAGAGAGCTACCTGAAGCTGTCGTCACAACTCCCCAAGAGGTGGAATTAGCAACTGCAGCTCAGAGTTCAGGAAGAGATGAGGAAAAAGGCTGGGGTGAATAGATCTAGAGTATATACAGTATATACAAGTATAAAACAGCCAGTCCCCAGGTTGTAATGGGAGCGTCTGGTTCCACGCGTCCGGTCCCGACCACACAGCTTGCCGTGATTGGTTGGATCGCTCCGGAGGTCCCTCTGCCAATCCCTGGTGGACGAGCTCACAGTGGGAGGGGCGGGGGCGGGGTTGTGTTATGAGAGGCAGTCGTGCAGCAAGTTGTCCCCTTATTGCTTTCTTACTCATCTCCTTCCCGGGTCTGCGTCCTCTCTCCCCACTATAGGAGGATGCGGTACAGCACCCAGCTGCCGAACGTCAGCCAGTGGCTGCTCCAGCTCAGCTCCGACCACTTCTGGATGGTGTGGTGGGTCACGTCGTCCTAAAGGAGAGCAAACACTGTTTTTCAATACGTTTTTGTTCAAGGTGTGTCTAAGGATAAACTTGCAAGTGTCCATAGACACGGTGTGTCTATGGAAACTCTTTCCATGTTCGGAGCCTTGCAGTGGAAGTGGTTCAACAGGTGAACCAAACACCAACATCAACATCAACATCAACATCAACATCAACATCAACATCAACATCAAACCTCTCATAAAGTGTCTCAGTTTCTCAGAATATCTGACCCACGTACAGCAATGTTTCTATGCTGGGCAGTAGGCTAAGTGGTGCAATAATGTGTCTAAGAATAGCTCATGGATTCAATGTTACCCTATGCGACTAATGACCAGCAGGTGCTGTTGGGGTGCAGAATGTCTCGAACGTTCAATGATCTTGATGCCCAGCACAGTACTAGGGGTGGGGGAAGAATAGATTTTTTGAAAACGGGAATGGATTTTTGTTCTGGAATCGCTATGAATCGAGAATCGAATTTGAATCGAATCATTAGATACCGTAAGATTCGCACCCCTAAGGGGCAATCATCTTAACTAACCCATTTCCGATAATAATTTATAGTATTAAAGTTATTCAGCAGAGGTTTTCATCCAAAGTGACTTGAACTTGTAGATACATGTCACTCAGCAGCAGGTTAGATTTCCTGCTCTAGAATACAAGGTGGACTGTGGACATTGGGGACTTAACTGAGGGCTATTTGGCTGGGAGTCACCCCCCTAGCCTCTACATGACTCAGCCACCATCCGGGGAGCCCTTCAAGCAACATGGCAGTTACACCTAACACCCAATGAGAGGGACGCAAACTGTGCGGAGCTCACCTCCTCCTCATCCATGTAGTCCACGCTGGAGTTGAACACAGAGCCCAGGTAGGTGAGGTGGAGCACGGCCAGGGCGCTGAACGCTGTGTTTATCGCAAACACCCATATCGCCTGGCAACAAGAAAGACAGTGACATTGATTGACGTTATTATGATGACTAGGAATAATACAGATAAGATAGTTGAATGCAAATCCTTTTTCAAACTTGGTTGCAATTCAATAGCCTTTTATTATGGCATGGTTTATTCTCCAGACAATTTCTGCTGCTTTTGATGCACTTTTTCTCACAATCAACCGAATGGGATTTGCTAGGACTTGAGCCAAATAACTCAGAAAAATGAGCTCATTAGCGAGACTAAAAGAAATCCATTGAAGTGCTGTTTTGCAACTGCGGCAGTCGTTTTTGTTAGGATTTTGTGGGCTGGCAGCACAATCCAACCTCTCCATTTACATCATAGCTTTCAACTGATCTGGATTCATCTTAGATAACTTGTTATATACTACCTAGTCGTGACTTTTAACATAGTTTGTCTTAATTATGAGGCACGGTCAAAAGCAATGCTTGGCGAATACAAGGCAACGCACCAAAGACAATCTCAACATAAAAATCACCTTTTTGTTGTGATGAGGGCAGTTGGGCGGACATTTCTTTGACAGCACACACGCGTTAAAGATGGATGCCAGCCTTTTGCGTAATACTGAAAGATAGAACAACATTGCCACAACAATAAAAACTCCTTGCAAGGTAAACTAAAGCACTGCAGTCTACAAAACCCAGTACAGCCAGGCTAAGCAGCTGCTCCAAACAATGCCAAGAGTCTCAGGAAGAAAAAAAAAGATAGATATTCTTACCATGCTCAATGTACGTGATGAACCCTAGAGAGAGCAGCACTGCCCCCAGGTGAAAACTCAAGCCCTAACAATATCAGGAGGAAGAGACAAAGAAAGAAAGATGAACGAAATACTTTCAGTGAGACACAGAGACATGTCGAGGCATCAGAAAGCTGTGGTGATTATTAGCGTAAAACTTGAAACATCAGACTCACGTGCAGGAGGGCACTGGCTGTGTACGTCACCATGATCGCGGAAAACGTTCCGAATTTAAGAGCACTGGTGAACACATCTAGAGCACAAGAGACACACTTAAATAAGGCGCATTAGCATTCCCTTCAGGAACATGAAATAAAAGCAACAAACAAAAGTAAACAGTCACAAGGGAATCCACTGCTGCCGGGACACACGAAGATGACTCACATGTGTGGAGGAAGCGAGACATTGGGAGGTTCCAGGAGGTGACCACCTCCACCATGGACCTGGGGAACTCAATACTCAGTGGCTTGGCCACGGTCACATCCCTGGAAGTCCAAACATAACGCCGTTTGTTAGAGCTCAAATAGAAATAGCTCAACGATATGTGCTACTGCTGAGAGTGATTCTGACCATTTGAGGTTTTCCTTCTCCTCTGTGAAGCCGGCTCCAGCCAGCGTTGCAGTGGTCTCGCTCAGAAAGCCGACAAAGTAATTACTGAAGTGAAAAGACACTGCGTTCTCGTACGCCAGCAGCCACCTGGGGGGGTGTTAGTCATTACATGTTGTGTTCGAGTTTGACTTTAATGAAGATGAATGGATAAAAACAACTCTGAAAATGTTGTTTTTGTTTTAACATACCTTGCTGATGAACCCCTAAGAACCAAAGGGATATATGAAATATGCAACGTGAAACGTTATATACAATAAAATACCATACAGAATAAGAACCACATATGAAAGGCTGCAACTGTTTATAAAATCACGCTCCAATTAGTGGATTATTCCACAGTTTTTTGGGAGATTCAGTTCGTGGATCTTTCCCTTAAATTAATAAAGGCTTAAAACAATCATTCTCCACCCTAAATTCCCTGTCAGCATGCCATTCATCATGTCACATTTATTTTGATTGGACGAACAGTTGCTAGAAGCACAATATTGTGTGTGATGCCAAATATTAATAAGCAAGCAATTTAGCAAGGTGTTAAAACCTTACCTGATCTTCCTTCTCTTTTTGCTATTCGGAAAGCATGAGAAAGGGAATTAGATAAGGTTACACATTAATCAAAATGAGTCTGCAACTGAAGGAAAGCTGAGCAATATATAAGTTCAAGTTACTACACACTCACCTGCGTAGTAACTTGTCCCCGTAGATAGGTATGAAGTATGGAAAGAGGTAGGGCGCCACACAGTTGGATATAACAAGGCAGAACTGGCTCTTCACCCAGCTGATGGACACTTTGAAGAACCATGAAAAGCTCTGAGCGGGAAGAGAGGAAAGGTTAGAAACATTAGCCTGGATATTTCCTATGCAAAAGTATCATGAGATGGATGTAAGCCAAAGAAGGCCAGGCGTACTAGTTTACGTCCTTCCAGGGCATCCTTGTAGCTGTTGAAACTGATCCAGGGACCGAATATGACGGTGCCCACAAAGTAAATGTAGCCCATGAACTCTATAGGTGAAGGCACACTCTTAACAACCCCTCTGTCGAGATCAAAGGCCAGCGAGATAGCCTTCATGGCTACCACCATCTGGGAACCTAGACACAACAACAACAAATATGAAATATAAAGCAATTGTGTACATTATGTGATTAGTGCGATTAAGTGCTGAGCATGGAACCCTACTTGTTTATAGGTGGATAGTGTTACCAATGAAAATTCTGATAGTGTTACCAATGAAAACAGGTAATTCAATATAAAGAATGTGGAATATATCCTTTCCCCACAGAATATATATACATATTCATGCATCTAGGCTGATGCTGTTAAGTAAGTAATTATATATTATTTGCTTAGAGATAATAATATTGTTATTATTATATTATGCTTAGAGATAATAATATGTTATTCAACAATATCTTTGCGATTGTGCCATGCTGGCACTTCAGTTGAATATGAACTTGCTTTGTTTACAATCAATTGCACTTGTAAATCAGAATGCATCATTGAAGTATTTATTGCTGTTATCCCTCGATTTTGAAGGACTCAAGAGAGTTGTAGTAAATTCTTAATCAATGTAAATATACCGTAACCTAGGCTAGTGATAAACATGTTTTGCTACATCTCCCATGATTTCACGGTTCGGTTCTGTCCAGTTTACAGCTGGCACCACAACTAACATCCCAATGCTCAAATGCTATCAAAATGGAAGAGGTCATGAACAAGCTTTATAAATGCCTTGCCAAATGGATTAATGAGCCTACCTCTCATCTTGTGCCAGGTGGTCGTGTCCATCATGTGCAGCTCTCTGATCACAAGACACACAAGACACATCCAATGTTAAACCGATATGGTGACGCAGGACAAACCCTCTCTGCAACACCCCAGTCTAGGAGCACCGTGTTCATGTGGTGTTAGCCAGAGCACACCAACCCTAGCAGCAGGTAGATGAGGACGGTGATGGAGAGGAAGGTGCCTCGGATGCTGGAGTGCCGACACAGGAAGAGGATGAGGTAGCAGAGGAGGCTGAGGAGGACCACCCAGATCATGTGCAGCTCAAAGAACAGGTAGAGGGTGTAGAAGCCCCCCGCCACAGTGCTCAGGTGCTTCACAAATGAGGGGAGACCTGGCCAAAAACCGAAATAAAGGAACATTAAAAAATATGATCAAAGCAGGTATACAATTGTTGCCAGGCACCATTTTAGCTGCGCTCTCTCACCAAACATCCAGAGGAGTCGGCACAGCAGGCAGATGACCAACAGCTGCCAGACCTGCTCCAAGCCCTGCTGGGCTGTAGGCAGGAGACAGCCATGGGTCAGCTCCTGGAAGAACTCCTGCCGGCTGAATGTCCCCATCACTAGCCTGTAAATAGGAAGAAAGTCCAACAAAAATAGCAATAAAGAAATATTTGAATCCCCATAGTAGGCTTATATTTAATACTTAGTATAGACACACGGTTGGTAAATCATTGAGTCTTCCTTCTTCTCTGTATAACCTAAAATAGCAAATCAAGGCAAAAAAAAAGCGTCACGCAATCCATAACTAGAAGTGAAAGGCTTCTCATTTAATATTCGTCGGCTGTATGCACTTGGAAATAAATATTTGTGCGCTCGAATGAAATAGGCCAATGCAATATTCAACTTGACACAAAAATAAGCCCGGGCGTTCTACGGGACCCGATATATATGTGTATTTCTAAGTGTGTTGAATAAATAGATATTACAGACTACTAACGTTATGCTCTCCGCAATGCAGGAGTTGACTCACAGCCCCCTAGCTACAACAGATGCTAACCACTGTGCCTCTCGATTGAGAGCTAAAGGTTCATACGAGATTGAGTGTTAACTACAAGGTGGCGACGGCTGCTGAACTTGCTAAACCTTGTCTGGGATTATAAGAACCATAATGACACTAAATGCAAGCGAGCTGCTCCTCGTCTTTGAGCGAAACATGCATTTTAGTTTTAAGAGGGAAAACTTACCCTTTAATACCGCAATAAAAGGCGTGCAATCCGCGACCTAGCAATGCAATTATGCTACCCCTACATGGAAATATTCGGTGCTTATTATGCCTGTGTTTTAGTCACATTCAAACCAGTGGATGCGTATCTGGACTGGAGGACTCCCATTGTCACAGCATCAGCACCACTTGCCTGCATGAGGATGCAGCCATGCAACCACATATCATCCAATCAGCCGCTTTGAGTGTAGGAAAAACAGCCAATCAAAATCGTTACATTGTAATAGCGGCGCCAAATAGACCAATAGCATTCGTCCAGCATATATGCGTTTAAACCGGTAGAAACGATCCCAGTTCCAGACATTTGCCTGGACCTGGATGCTTCACATGAGCGTTATTTGTGGGGGAAGGCGGGAGTTTCAGTTCACATGGTTCAGAGCGCATAGTCGAGCGAGAGGGAGGGACTTTCAATGCAAGTATATCCGTTGCGTTACCTATTTTGGAGATTGCGTTGTCCCTTTTTCGTCAAAACTCCATATTTATTCACCTTGGAATTTATATTATTCTCGTTCCGGGGACTGTTATCCGTCTTTAAATCTTCATAGGCAGTAAAGACACCAGACATCACGTTCCTGTTGGCCGGGATAACGCTCAAACACAGGATCCTCTCTCAGCCTACGTAGAAACCGGAACCTTAACCGCCCAGGCGTCCAAAACTTCACGCTCAGCACAAAATCCTTAGCGCAGAGCTCTCATAATAAGGTTAGGCTACTGTGGGGCAATAATCCATGTCAATTTCTCATTAAGGCATTTTGGAAAGATAAGCACACTTCGATGCTAACTCTTCGGTCTAGGACAACAAAACAGCCATACTGTAGAAACTGGAGTGATTGTTGTAGTTTGTAGTCTAACGTTACCTATGGAAATCCATAGGAATTTATGACTTTGAGAAGTGCATATAATTTGCCTAAACTTCGACAATTACTTAAAATAGGAATATATTAATTGAAGTTAGGGTTAGGGTTGCATGATTAATCAGAATACATAGGGAATAACAATAGTAACTAGAACTGCAAGCAGTTATGCAGGGGTCCAAGAAGTGTGCATTTCGCCGGCACAACGCGACAAGAAATGTGCATTTCGCCGGCACAACGCGAAGCAAGTATTCAAAACGCTACCGTGAACAACATGTGGATATAAAGGTTTTGACTGTGGGAGCTTCGGTGTGGGAGTTATAGCCTAAAACGCGTTTTCAGAACATTCCATTGGCCAAATAGGAGATAGACAATGTTGTCGTTTTTTGGCGCCGCCCTGTGGCGAAATTTTCCAAAGACAATTTTCCTTTGCCAAATAACTCCCGCCCATATTAATAATTCTTGGCCATATTTTCTATATAGACTCGGGTTTGCCCCTTGATGGTTTCCCTTGAGTTTGAAGAACATTCCTTTGGCCAATTAGAAGATATACAATTTCCTCGTTTATTGCGCCCCCTAATGGCGAAATTTTCCGAAATTTGTATCGAACGTCATTTAGGTTAGCACCAACATGTGTGTAGAATTTGGACTCGATCCGATGTCTAATTTTGGATCTTTTTGGATTTTTAATTTTCCACGTCTAATTTAGCTAATAAACAAATATTCAAAACTCTACCGTTTCGTCGTCGAAGGTCGGATCAAAAAACTGTCAGAGGGTTTCTTTGCGTGTGCGTCTGAAGATGCCGTGTGCAAAGTTTGGTGTTGATTGGTTAAGAAATGTGGGAGGAGTAGCGAAAATACAGTTTTGCGGTTTTCGCGATTTAGCGAAAAAAAATTCCAGACGCAAATGGGCGTGGCCTAGGCCAAAAGATGCAGCAGACTCCAGTGCATCTGTGTGTACAAGTTTTTGGACTCTGGGAGGTTCGGTGTGGGAGTTATACCCCCAAACGCGTATTCCTTGGTATAGCGCCACCTAGTGGCCGGCATGTCTGGATTTGGTCGTCTGCATAGTCTTCACGTACCTGGATCTAGTCATGTAATTGGCGTGTCGTCACCATTTACGGTTTGGGCTGTAGTACCACTTTCTTGGTAGGAAGTATAAGAACTAGAACTGCAAGCAGTTATGCAGGGGTCCAAGAAGTGTGCATTTCGCCGGCACAACGCGACAAGAAATGTGCGTTTCGCCGGCACAACGCGAAGCATGTGTTCAAAACGCTACCCTGAACCTGTGGATACAAAGGATTTGACTGTGGTAGGAGTAGCGAGAAGTCAGTGTAGCGTTTTCGCGGCGAAATTTTGCAGACGATATACAATTTCCTCGTTTATTGCGCCCCCTAATGGCGAATTTTTCCGAATTTTTTATCGAACGACGTTAAGGTTAACACCAACATGTGTGTAAAATTTGGACTCGACCCGATGTCTAATTTTGGATTTCTTTGGATTTTTGATATTCCACGTCTAATTTAGCTAATAAACCAATATTCAAAACGCTACCGTTTCGTCGTCAAAGGTCGCATCAAAAAAGTGTTTCGTGCATTCTTTGCGTGTGCGTCTGAAGATGTCGTGTGCAAAGTTTGGTGTTGATTGGTCGAGAAATGTGGAAGGAGTAGCGAAAAAACAGTTTTGCGGTTTTCGCGATTTTGCGAAAAATATTCCTAGACGCAAATGGGCGTGGCCTAGGCCAAAAGATGCAGCAGACTCCAGTGCATCTGTGTGTACAAGTTTTTGGACTCTGAGAGGTTCGGTGTGGGAGTTATAGCCCCAAACGCGTATTCCTTGGTATAGCGCCACCTAGGGACCGGCGTGTCTGGATTTTGTCGTCTGCGTAGTCCGAAGAGATCTGGATCTAGTCATGCAATTGGCTTGTCGGCACCATTTACGGTTTGGGCTGTAGTACCACTTTTAGGGAGGTAAGAATAATAGGAACTAGAACTGCAAGCAGTTATGCAGGGGTCCAAGAAGTGTGCATTTCGCCGGCACAACGCGACAAGAAATGTGCATTTCGCCGGCACAACGCAAAGCAAGTATTCAAAACGCTACCGTGAACAACATGTGGATATAAAGTTTTTGACTGTGGGAGCTTCGGTGTGGGAGTTATAGCCTAAAACGCGTTTTCAGAACATTCCATTGGCCAAATAGGAGATAGACAATGTCGTCGTTTTTTGGCGCCGCCCTGTGGCGAAATTTTCCAAAGACAATTTTCCTTTGCCAAATAACTCCCGCCCACATTAATAATTCTTGGCCATATTTTCTATATAGACTCGGGTTTGCCCCTTGATGGTTTCCCTTGAGTTTGAAGAACATTCCCTTGGCCAATTAGAAGATATACAATTTCCTCGTTTATTGCGCCCCCTAATGGCGAAATTTTCCGAAATTTTTATCGAACGACATTAAGGTTAGCACCAACATGTGTGTAAAATGTGGACTCGATCCGATGTCTAATTTTGGATTTCTTTGGATTTTTGATATTCCACGTCTAATTTAGCTAATAAACCAATATTCAAAACGCTACCGTTTCGTTATCGAAGGGCGGATCAAAAAAGTGTTTTCATGCATTCTTTGCGTGTGCGTCTGAAGATGTCTTGTGCAAAGTTTGGTGTTGATCGGGCGAGAAATGTGGGAGGAGTAGCGAAAAAACTGTTTTGCGGTTTTCGCGATTTTGCGAAAAAAAATTCTAGACGCAAATGGGCGTGGCCTAGGCCAAAAGATGCAGCAGACTCCAGTGCATCTGTGTGTACAAGTTTTTGAATGTGGGAGTTTCGGTGTGGGAGTTATAGCCCCAAACGCGTATTCCTTGGTATAGCGCCACCTAGTGGCCGGCGTGTCTGGTTTTTGTCGTCTGCCGTCACCTCACGGACCTTGATCTAGTCATGTAATTGGCGTGTGTGCACCGTTTACGGTTTGGGCTGTAGTACCACTTTTAGTTGCTGGAATAATAAGAAAAATCCTTACAAAAACAATAGGGATCCAACCTGTTGGCTTGGACCCCTAACTAGAACTGCAAGCAGTTATGCAGGGGTCCAAGAAGTGTGCATTTCGCCAGCACAACGCGACAAGAAATGTGCGTTTCGCCGGCACAACGCGAAGCATGTGTTCAAAACGCTACCCTGAACCTGTGGATACAAAGGCAAAACGCTACCCTGAACCTGTGGATACAAAGGATTTGACTGTGGTAGGAGTAGCGAGAAGTCAGTGTAGCGTTTTCGCGGCGAAATTTTGTAGAAGATATACAATTTCCTCGTTTATTGCGCCCCGTAATGGCGAAATTTTCCGATTTTTTTATTGAACGCCAATAACGGTAGCACCGACATGTCTCTAAAATTTGGACTCGATCCGATGTCTAATTCTGGATTTTTTTGGATTTTTGATTTTCCACGTCTAATTTAGCTAATAAACAAATATTCAAAACGCTACCGTTTCGTTATCGAAGGTCGGATAAAAAAAGTGTCTGAGGGTTTCTGTCCGTGTGCGTCTGAAGATGTCGTATGCAAAGTTTGGTGTCGATTGGTCAAGAAATGTGGGAGGAGTAGCGAAAAAGCAGTTTAGCGGTTTTCGCGATTTTGCGAAAAAAAATTATCGACGCAAATGGGCGTGGCCTATGCCAAAAGATGCAGCAGACTCCAGTGAATATGTGGGTACAAGTTTTTGACTGTGGGAGGTTCGGTGTGGGAGCTATAGCCCCAAACGTGTTTCTCCTTGGTATAGCGCCACCTAGTGGCCGGCATGTCTGGATTTGGTTATCTGAGTAGCGGTGCCGGACCTGGTTCTAGTCATGTAATTGGCGCGTGTGCACCATTTACGGTTTGGGCTGTGGACCCACTTTCAGGGGGAATAATAACTAGAACTGCAAGCAGTTATGCAGGGGTCCAAGAAGTGTGCATTTCGCCGGCACAACGCGACAAGAAATGTGCGTTTCGCCGGCACAACGCGAAGCATGTGTTCAAAACGCTACCCTGAACCTGTGGATACAAAGGATTTGACTGGTAGGAGTAGCGAGAAGTCAGTCTAGCGTTTTCGCGGCGAAATTTTGTAGAAGATATACAATTTCCTCGTTTATTGCGCCCCCTAATGGCGAATTTGTCCGAATTTTTTATCGAACGACATTAAGGTTAACACCAACATGTGTGTCAAATTTGGACTCGATCCGATGTCTAATTTTGGATTTCTTTGGATTTTTGATATTCCACGTCTAATTTAGCTAATAAACCAATATTCAAAACGCTACCGTTTCGTTATCGAAGGACGGATCAAAAAAGTGTTTCGTGCTTTCTTTGCGTGTGCGTCTGAAGATGTCGTGTGCAAAGTTTGGTGTCGATTGGTCGAGAAATGTGGGAGGAGTAGGGAAAAAACAGTTTTGGGGTTTTCGCGATTTTGCGAAAAAAAATTATGGACGCAAATGGGCGTGGCCTATGCCAAAAGATGCAGCAGACTCCAGTGAATATGTGTGTACAAGGTTTTGAATGTGGGAGGTTCGGTGTGGGAGTTATAGCCCCAAACGCGTCTTTCCTTGGTATAGCGCCACCTAGTGGCCGGCGTGTCTGGATTTTGTTATCTGAGTAGCGGTGCCGGACCTGGATCAAGTCATGCAATTGGCGTGTCGGCACCATTTACGGTTTGGGCTGTGGGCCCACTTTTAGCGCGGGAATAATAACTAGAACTGCAAGCAGTTATGCAGGGGTCCAAGAAGTGTGCATTTCGCCGGCACAACGCGACAAGAAATGTGCATTTCGCCGGCACAACGCGAAGCAAGTATTCAAAACGCTACCGTGAACAACATGTGGATACAAAGGTTTTGACTGTGGGAGCTTCGGTGTGGGAGTTATAGCCCAAAACGCGTTTTCAGAACATTCCATTGGCCAAATAGGAGATAGACAATGTCGTTGTTTTTTGGCGCCGCCCTGTGGCGAAATTTTTAATTTTCCAAAGACAATTTTCTTTTGCCAAATAACTCCCGCCCACATTAATAATTCTTGGCCATATTTTCTATATAGACTTGGGTTTGCCCCTTGATGGTTTCCCTTGAGTTCGAAGAACATTCCTTTGGCCAATTAGAAGATATACAATTTCCTCGTTTATTGCGCCCCCTAATGGCGAATTTTTCCGATTTTTTTATCGAACGACATTAAGGTTAGCACCAACATGTTTGTAAAATGTGGACTCGATCCGATGTCTAATTTTGGATTTCTTTGGATTTTTGATATTCCACGTCTAATTTAGCTAATAAACCAATATTCAAAACGCTACCGTTTCGTCGTCAAAGGTCGCATCAAAAAAGTGTTTCGTGCATTCTTTGCGTGTGCGTCTGAAGATATCGTGTGCAAAGTTTGGTGTCGATTGGTCAAGAAATGTGGGAAGAGTAGGGAAAAAACTGTTTGGCGTTTTTTGCGATTTTGCGAAAAAAAATTCTAGACGCAAATGGGCGTGGCCTATGCCAAAAGATGCAGCAGACTCCAGTGAATCTGTGTGTACAAGGTTTTGAATGTGGGAGGTTCGGTGTGGGAGTTATAGCCTCAAACGCGTATTCCCTGGTATAGCGCCACCTAGTGGCCGGCGTGTCTGGATTTTGTCGTCTGCGTAGTCCGAAGGGATCTGGATCTAGTCATGCAATTGGCGTGTCGGCACCATTTACGGTCTGGGCTGTGGTACCACTTCTAGTTGGGAATAATAATAATAATAAGAAAAATCCTTACAAAAACAATAGGGATCCAACCTGTTGGCTTGGACCCCTAATAAAAAAAATCCTTACAAAAACAATAGGGATCCAACCTGTTGGCTTGGACCCCTAACTAGAACTGCAAGCAGTTATGCAGGGGTCCAAGAAGTGTGCATTTCGCCGGCAGAACGCGAAGCAAGTATTCAAAACGCTACCGTGAACAACATGTGGATATAAAGGTTTTGACTGTGGGAGGTTCGGTGTGGGAGTAATAGCCCAAAACGCGTTTTCAGAACATTCCATTGGCGATTAGGAGATGTATTATTTCGTCGTTTTTTTGCGCCCTCTTGTGGCGAAATTTTGCAAAGACAATTTTCCTTTTCCAAATAACTCCCGCCCACATTAATAATTCTTGACCATAATTTTTATATAGACTCGGGTTTGCCCCTTGATGGTTCCCTCATAGTTTGAAGAACATTCCTTTGGCCAATTAGAAGATATACAATTTCCTCGTTTATGGCGCCCCCTAATGGCGACATTTTCCGAAATTTTTATCGTACAACAATAAGGTTAGCACCAACATGTGTGTAAAATTTGGACTCGTTCCGATGTCTAATTTTGGATTTCTTTGGATTTTTGATTTTCCACGTCTAATTTAGCTCATAAACCAATATTCAAAACGCTACCGTTTCGTCGTCGAAGGTCGGATCAAAAAAGTGTTCCAGCATTCTTTGCGTGTGCGTCTGAAGATGCCGTGTGCAAAGTTTGGTGTCGATTGGTCAAGAAATGTGGGAGGAGTAGGGAAAAAACTGTTTTGCGGTTTTCGCGATTTTGCGAAAAAAAATTCTAGACGCAAATGGGCGTGGCCTATGCCAAAAGATGCAGCAGACTCCAGTGAATTTGTGCGTACAAGTTTTTGACTGTGGGAGGTTCGGTGTGGGAGTTATAGCCCCAAACGCGTATTCCTTGGTATAGCGCCACCTAGTGGCCGGCATGTCTGGATTTTGTCGTCTGCGTAGTCCCCACGGATCTGGATCTAGTCATGCAATTGGCGTGTCGGCACCATTTACGGTTTGGGCTGTGGGCACACTTTTAGGGAGGTAAGTATAATAATAATAAACACTACAAAAACAATAGGGATCCAACCTGTTGGCTTGGACCCCTAACAAACACTACAAAAACAATAGGGATCCAACCTGTTGGCTTGGACCCCTAATAATAATCCTTACAAAAACAATAGGGATCCAACCTGTTGGCTTGGACCCCTAATAATAATAATCCTTACAAAAACAATAGGGATCCAACCTGTTGGCTTGGACCCCTAATAATATGAAGAAAAATCCTTACAAAAACAATAGGGATCCAACCTGTTGGCTTGGACCCCTAATAAGATCAGACTCCTCCATGATTATTCTGATAAGAATGCTGGATAACCTATCTTCCCAAATAAAGATCAAATGTGCATGATGGACAGCTGTGAGCCTGATTACTTCCTATTGAGTACAGGATAATCCCAAAATGTAACACAGAGGATCAAGAATGTTCATATTTCTTAAACTTGCAGATCAATTTCCAGTCTTCTTACATTATGAATTCTGAAACAGTGCATGCAGAAAAGGCATATTATTTATACATAAATATTTTATTAAATCGAATACACTCATTCCACATGTATACCTAGAAGCATTTAAAATGATCATATGCCACCATGACACATAACAGTGAAAGGTTATTAAAAAAAACATTTGCATACAATTCTTGTGTGCGTGGGCAGTGAAAAATGCATTTTTTTTAAAGAGGGCTTTCTTTCAAAGATGTATGTAATATACAATGGTGGATCATATCATTCAACGTGTATCTGTAAAGTGATTCATTTAAGCAGTGTCATTGATTGAACCAATCTTACCAGAGTTGGTGGTGTGGTGATTCAAATTATAACTGCTTGTTTTATTTTTTGGACTGATCCTCTGAATTGTTCCAGTATCGGCGAGCGTCATTTAACAACTTAACACAATCCAAACTGTAATAAAACTACATTTGGGCGAACGCACCACGGCTTCCTAATATTTCTTACTGGCCGACCTCTCTTGCAACAACTCATAATTCCACTTGACTTCAAGAAATGCAGATGTGAGCTTGAAAGATGAGAATATGGCGGGTGGGGGCCCTGAGCGGAGCTGTGGAGGGGTCCGCGTGCCTGGCTCCATCAAGGAAGGCGGGGCCCCAAGAGACTGAGATGAAGGTGTGAGGGCCGTGGAGGGTCGGGGGGCTGGCAGGAAGGTGTCCGTATCCTTGCTGTGCGTAGGGGGAGCAGAGTGGGGCGTGAGCGTGTTGACTGCTGTGATCAAAGGAAGGGACGACGATGGCCTGCTGAGAGGGGCTTCGACACAGAACACGGCGCTGCCCGGATCCGGCTTCAGCTGTAAACTATGGTCAAGAATGTAAGTCAGGCTGGTATCTGAAGACAGTGCTGTCTCCAACGGCTCCGTCTTTGGCTCAATGAGGGCCGTTCCTGAATGGCATGAGGGTTGGTCAGAGACGTTCAGTGTTTTTTGGTGGAGGAGAGCATGGTACCGGAGGCCTGACACTGTTTTGAAGTTGTGGCTACACACGCAGCACGAAAAGGGATATTTTCCAGTGTGCCTTTGTTGGTGCTCATCCAATAGATAACATGAAGTGAAGTACAACCCACATATCTGACAAGCAATGGGTCCGTCGATATTGTGGATACTTTTTTCTAATTTCAGCTGTAGATGTGTGTCGACTGCAGTTGTGGGCACTGGTAGTGAAGTGCTGGCCGTGTCTGCACAACACAACACGGTGCTAGGCCCTGAATCCTCAAGCTTCAGATGTACACGGGGGTAAAGATCGCCATTCTGAGTGGTACCTGAAGAGGTCCCAGACACCTCTAGAGGGCAAAAGGTCTTATCCAAGAGGTTCTTCCCTTTGCAATGGATGCTCTGATGGCGCTTTAGGTTGTGTAGTTTTGGGAAGGACTTGTCACAAGCGTTACATTGATAGGGATACCTTCCGTGGGAATATATGTGTAGGTGATGGAAATAACGAGTAGTGGAGGTCAATCCACAAATCTCACACTGAAATAGCTTTTTAACTTTAGAATGTAATTGTTTGTGTCTTTCCAGCTGTAGATCTGTGTAGAAGATCTGATTACACGTTTGGCACTTAAGCTCCTGGAGTCGTCGAAGGCAAACTGTGGGATTCAACTTCATGGATTTCGGCATCTTTACCTATTGGAGGGGATGGAGTTTTAAATGATGCAAGATATAATGAACACAGTTCACTGTGGTGACCATCACATCTGTTTGTTTCCCTGAGGTGCATTAAGCAGCTGATTTAGTAAAAATGATATTTGAAGGTCACTTAATTGGTGGTTATATGTCATAGATCTATATAATTATTATGAATTATTAGAATACATAATATGAACATGTTATTTTGCTTTAACCACGGACCAGAACATCACAATACGAAGATATTATTGTTTTAGATATACCCATTATTATACTACCAAGTAATTATTATGATTAATTAATTATAATTAAGATAAACAGTATGGTGTACTGTTAACATTTTCTATCGACACTATATGGGTAATATTCAGGTCTTTGGATAAATGAATGTATTGTCTGCGAATCCCCTTACAACACCATTATGGGACCGGTAAGCCTACGCAATAAAGACAAACAAAAGCCTACTCGTATAAAACATAATTACCTTTTAGCAACCGAAGTTGATGGTAAAAAAATAAATAATGTAAAGCTTTGTCGCTTTTGGTTATTCCGTGGACGGTCTTCTTCTCCCCATAAACAAACTTTGAGTGTTACTGATTTTATTCCGGGTGAAACGCTAACAACTAGCTTTGGTTCCCACTTAAGAAAATACCGAACTACTGAACTGCAATTTCCATGTCAATTTTTCCATATATATAAAATTAGAATTATCTGTTCAATGTAAATATTAAATTGAAATCTACATTCTAAACATACATTTTATATCTAAATATAAATCTCCCCTTCATCTAAATGCTTTCCAGAAGCTAAATCGTATATATTTATCTAAATCTTTATGCATAGGATAGTGGCCTACATCTAAATCCTAAATCTAAATCTATATTTTATATCGAAATCAGGATTATGATTATTATGATTATCATGATTTAGATATAAGATTTAGGATTTAGATTTAGAATTTAGATTTAGATATAGGATTTAGATTTAGATACAAAGATTTCGATTTAACTATACGATTATGCATCAGATTTACGATTACAATTTAGTACTAGAATATAGATTTAGATTAAGGATCTAGATTGAACATATAATTCAAATTTTCTGTATGTGGGAAAGGTGACATGAAATTGCAGTTCAGTTTGGAGTTTTTTTTAGTTTATTTGATAAAGCTGGGAAAAAATGAAGCAAAGCTGGAGCTAAATCTGGAAAAAGTGAAGCACGTTTTTGAGCACCAAAAGTTTACAAACGGCTCCCCGTATCGGCACCGTTGTTAAAACACAGGTTACCAAATACATAGGTAGCCTATCAGGTAAATGAAGCAGGTGCTAGTGTAAGCGACAACCAGCAGAGGGCACTGTTGTCTCATACATTTAGTATTGTTTTTGTTTTTACTAGGCTTTTGTCCACATCCTAACGTAACCAGTGTCTGTCGAACCTGGCATTATTATTATTTGCCAGCGTTGCCTTGGAGTGTGAAATTGATCAGCAATCCTGCTTTAACTTTTCAATCCATATTTTTTCACTCTAACCAACTTAAAACCATTAGTGTCTCATGAATATTTGTTGAAGAGGAGTGCATTCATATACACAAAATAAATAAAACTGAAGAACATTCCACACACACAAACACATAAACATGCACGGACACAGAGCCACACATCCACACACACACACACACACACACACACACACACACACACACACACACACACACACACACACACACACACACACACACACACACACACACACACACACACACACACACACACACACAGTCAATTGTACTCATGCACACCCACAAACAAAAACAAACAAACAATCAATTCTGACCGATTTTCAAATTCCAATGCATACTTCGTATTGGGTTTCTGCATCAGTTCCTGTTGAATGATTGCTTCAATATATCAACCCTTAGTCTGAAATAAGATAACATGGTGTTCCTCTCTCTCTCCCTCTCTCTCTCTCTCTCTCTCTCTCTCTCTCTCTCTCTCTCTCTCTCTCTCTCTCTCTCTCTCTCTCTCTCTCTCTCTCTCTCTCTCTCTCTCTCTCTCTCTCTCTCTCTCACTCGCCAACCTCTTTTTCTTCCCAAGGTGACTCTTCCACATGCACCTCTTCCTGGTGTCTCATCTCCTCTGCAGTCACAGTGCTACAGTGACTGTAAAGGTGACCATAATCTGATGCCCTTTCCTGTTCGCACCATTTCCATTGCTCCAATAGCGGCATCCATGCCGTAGGGCTGTTGTTGAACTCGCCTTTGTCCCCTTGGCTTTGCTTACTGTGTTAGCCAGAGGAAAACGCTATGACAGAAATAGAGAGAGAGAACGAGAGCGAGAGAATAATAAAGAGAGAGGAAAAAAGAGAGTAAGACATAAGGCAGAAAAAATTGAGAGAGAGATAAAGAGACAAAAGAGATAATAATCAAGTGAGAGAGAGCACAAGATAGAAAGAGAGAGAGAGCAATACTAAGAGAGAGCGACAGAGAGCTACACAATGATAAAAAATATATAGAGATAAAGGAAGAGAAAGAGAGTAATAACAAGAGAAAGATAAAGAGAGTTATACATAGAAAAAGAGATAAAGATAGAGAGAGATAAATAGAGAATAATAGAATGAATTCATGTTAAAAAACCCTTTCACATGTGTATCCTTGTTAAGGGCTTCAATTCACAGTGTAACCTTTCCCTTTTTAACGACCATCGCTTTCACCCTGTGTGGCAAGGAGACAGGGGAGAAGAGGCAGGTCGTAGACAAAGGTTTGATGGCAGAAATAACACCAAGGGAGAGCTGGGTGTGTGTTTGTATGTGTGTGTGTGTGTGTGTGTGTGTGTGTGTGTGTGTGTGTGTGTGTGTGTGTGTGTGTGTGTGTGTGTGTGTGTGCAGAAGGGGTCACCTGCTTTGTGTGAAGGAAGGATGAGAGGAAGGGGAGAGGAGGAAATGAATAAGGAGAAGCACGGAGGGATGCAGCGTGGCTCCTGGCCGCCATTCAAAGCTTCTCGATGGCCGAGACACGCCGAGAGGGAGTTCAACGCTTAGCGATGAGCGTAGCCACTGATAATCAAGCCTGGCTCATGGGTCGGCTGCCTTGCCCATATATTCATCTCTTGGCTGGTGTTTGACACCCTATAGGAGTGACAGGGCGGGGGGGGGGGGGGGGGGGGGGGGGGGGGGGGGGGTCCTGCTGC
>NC_044048.1:10676617-10684117 GCF_902167405.1 Gadus morhua | reverse complement strand
TTCTCTTATTGTTTCTCATGCTCTGTGCCAACTTTTTTTTTTTAACATAAATAATTATTCCACGTCAGCCAGCTGACACCACCACCAACACCAATACCATCCCCAAATCCCCCACCACCACCACCACCACCCTCCCACGCACGCAGTCATTTGCTCTCCAAACGATACCTCCAGTATCGTTCACCCCCATCACACCTGTTATCCACTTGTTCTTCAACTCCTCCCACGGCCAGTGTCTGTGTGTGTGTGTTAGTGCGTGTGCATGCGCACATGTGAGCATCTGTGTGTGTGTGTGTGTGTGTGTGTGTGTGTGTGTGTGTGTGTGTGTGTGTGTGTGTGTGTGTGTGTGTGTGTGTGTGTGTGTGTGTGTGTGTGTGTTTACGTGTGTCTGTGTGTGTGTGTGTGTGTTTTATGGCAGTGCAGCAGCTCATTGATATGCACAGCCGCTAACCTACCTGCTTTGGGCATTCTACTAGTCTGGAGCAGCGCAGCAGCCTACTGCCCCCCCATGCTCCCTTAGACACCACATATATACATCTGGTTATGCGCGTTGGAGGGGAGAGTCAAGGAGAACGCCTGCATCTGTATTCCTCGGCGCCGTCCCCGGTCTGTGGGCCCTGGCGGTGCTGTGCCCATGCATGCCTTGATGTTACATTCACTTTTATGAGGGCTTTCTCTTTCTTCCTTAGGCACATGAATGTCCTGCCTGCACTAGAAAACACATCAGGTACCCTCTCTCTCTCTCTCTCTCTCTCTCTCTCTCTCTCTCTCTCTCTCTCTCTCTCTCTCTCTCTCTCTCTCTCTCTCTCTCTCTCTCTCTCTCTCTCTCTCTCTCTCTCTCTCTCTCTCTCCTTCTCCCTCTCCCTCTCCCTCTCTCTCTCCCTCTCTCTCTCTCTCTCTCTCTCTCTCTCTCTCTCTCTCTCTCTCTCTCTCTCTCTCTCTCTCTCTCTCTCTCTCTCTCTCTCTCTCTCTCTCTCTCTCTCTCTCTCTCTACCTCTCTCTCTACCTCTCTCTCTCTCTCTCTCTCTGCTGCCCCGGAGCAGGAGAGCCCAGGAGAGACGGAGTGGGAAGGAGGAGAGAGAGAGAGAGAGAGAGAGAGAGAGAGAGAGAGAGAGAGAATGAGAAAGCGAGAGAAGGAGATAGAGAGATAGAGAGAGAGGAGAGAAAGAGGAGGAGAGAGAAGGAGAGTGAGAGAGAGAGAGAGAGAGAGAGAGAGAGAGAGAGAGAGAGAGAGAGAGAGAGAGAAAGAGCAAAAGAGAGGCGGAGTGTAAGCATAGGGGAACAGAGAGAGAGCGGCAGCCCAACCCTGAAACAGTGAGGGAGGGTGGGGAGTGAGAGAGAGAGGGTGTGTGTGTGTATGAGAGAGAGATATACACAGTATTGAATCTAGACAGCATTCAGCTCCTGCAGTGGTCTGGCTCCCAGATCAGCGGGCTCCGCACCACTGGGGAAGAATTGCCTTTGTGTCCCCCCCCCCTCTGCCTCCCCTCCTCCTCCTCCTCCCTCCGTTGTGGTGGGGGAGCACATATACCGTCGCGCCTTAGGGAGCAAAGCCTGGAAGTATCCTCCAATCAGCCATCAGTGATTCCTCTCATCTGGCGAGCCTGCTGACGGTGATTCATCACTGACCCAACACTCGGGGCTGTGCACTCTCAAGACGCAAACCACCTGGAAAAGCTCCCCGCGTTCGCTCTACCCCCGACGCCTCTCCGTGGATTATTGATGACATTAATCACCGCCAGACAAAGAGCCACAACGGGGGATTTCTCGCTTCAAGACGCGGACCCGACAACTTTCTAATCAGGTTGTTTTTTGTTTGTTTGTGTTTGGACTCAACCGGCCGGCCCCGCGGGACCCCCGCTCTCTGCACCATGTGGCGTGCCCCCGTGCGTGTCCTATAGACATGGGACGCGGAAGTGGGCTGTTCTGCGAGGGGACGACAGGCTGAGGCTGAGGTTCGTGACGGAGAAACGAGTCATGTAGTGCTGGAGGAGGGCAGCTAGCTGTACGTTGTGCCTACCGTCTACCGGGTGTTGAGGCGCGGAGGATGGCGACAGGGGAGAGGGACGGCAGAAGGACCCCCCCGACCAGCCTGCTGGCTCTGCCTCACCTGCTGAGTGTGTCTCACACGTGTCTGGACAACGCCCGCGCCGGCAACTCGGACACATTTTCCCGTTGAGAGAAGAGACGTCTGCCGGGTGCAGGATGTGCTTTATCGCCGTGCCAGTCCATGCATGCACGTGAACGCGTGTGAGTGTGTGTGTAGTTGAGCGTGAGCGTGTCTGGCTGCGTGTGCTCTGGAGCACGTCGTATGCTAACGCTGTTTGTTTGCAGAGGAGTGCCGAGGGGGGGGGGGAGCCAGGTGAGGCAGCGGGGCTGGGGAGGGGGTTAGGTTAACACCGCCCCTGGAGAGGCGGCGGGCCCGGGTCGGTCAGGTGTGCAGAGGACACCTGGAACAGGGGGATTAGTGGCGTAACACCTTGTTCCTGGCGGAGGTCTCCGGAGCACTCAGACAATCGTGGGCAGCTTACAGAGAGCCCTGCGGTCCTTCTGGCCGGAGCGTTAGAGATAAAGCAACGACTCCCGGGGGGGGGGGGGGGACAGACAGAGGAAGGGACTAAGAGGACTGGAAGGGGATCACACCTTTAATGCTTCATTTTCCCTGACCACACGTGGGCTTATAGATGGATCCACAAACTGCAGGTTTATGTTTGTGAAAAGAGTGAATGATGAAATAACACATGCAGAACGGAGCCTGCAGGACAACATTTGCAGCACATATTCAAATTATGTTTTTTTAAGTCAGCATGTTGGTTTTAATGTTGTGTCAGCAGAATTTCATTAGATTATTGAATCGCTAGACCAAATGAAAGCACCCCATAGGGCATAACAGCGAAGACATATATTGATGGGAAACACTGTTTACATGACAGTTCCTTAATGACCTAGCAAACAAAATATCTGTGAGGTCCGTGAGCAGGTCTGGCGTATTGATTCAAGCCTCGTAACCAGGTTAGAGCTTTATCAAGTTTCTCATAAAAAGGGCAAATCATTTAATCATAATCCCTCATGTTGTCACCTAGCCTAGAGCGATAGAGTGCAGGACTGTGGGGGTGATTAGAAATGTTATGTCTCTGAGAATCAATAGAGATCAATGATAAGCCCTGTAGGCCTGCTGACAGCGACCGCTGACCACAGTGAACCCAGGAGATCCCTTTCCTCCATTAAAGGCTTCCACTATTGTTTTTCACACTTAACTATCAGACACACATTTTACCAATACGCCTCGGTTAACTATGCCTTGAAGATAAGGCCCTTTGCCAGCAGTCGTGCTTAGGCATTGTGAATTTGTTGGAGTTTTGGGTCGACTTTGATTCCTGTGCAGTTTGCGAGTGTGTGTGTGCGTGCGTGTGTGTACGTGTGTGCATGTGTATGCATGCCCAACAGTGAGGCTTTCGGACATTCTGTTAGACGGTCGAGCTGGCATCCCCCCCCCCCCCCCCAGCCCACCAACACCGCCCCCCTCACCAACAGCACACTTGTCCGCCCTGCCTCAGCCATTCAACAGCCCTGGGCCCCTGGATGAACGGACAATGCTGAGTTAAATTAGGCGCCGCAGCACGGAGCAGGTGTTTAAAAGCCTCTCTGAGGTGGAGGTAAGCAGGCGGGGAGTCGTGAGCGTTATCTCCCCAGCCAGACACGTCAACCCTGGAGAGCGGAGAGAAGAAAGTGGGAACCTTAGTGTGGGTGTGAGGGAGAGAGACAGACAGAGAGAGAGAGAGAAAAAAAAACTTGCCAGGCCAGGAGTTCTTTGATAGAGAGCATGCGTCTGTTCTTATCTGAAAGTCAAAGTCTTTTGGGTGCGATTCTGCTGTTAGGAGGATTAGTGCAACAGCCAGGGAACAGCGTGGGCGAGAAACAGTCAGAGAGTTCTGCTGCGAAGTCCTGCGCTGTCATCTGTACTCGCACAGACCGACGCTCAGAACAGCGTGGCATCAGCGTGCCCGTATGATCGTAAGGCTAAGACTTTGGATCATTTCGGATTTGTGCCAACATCACCATCTTATCTCTTCTTAACCTTCCACGGACCTGTTCATTGCACTTTTTTATACACTTTCTCCCACAAAAAAACAATCCAAAGAAAAGCTGAATTGATGAGTAAACAGCGGACGCCTCGGAGCACATGAACTAAAAAACTGCATTTGCCATGTGATGGAGACAGAGGCCAACAGATGGACCTTTAAAACACTCATCGCCCTGTTAGGAAACACATTTGGATTATGATACTTGAGATGCTTTGATGAAGAAGAGCAACCGAGAAACAGCGTTTCACAGCCGGTGAAACCTCGTCAGAGACACGCCTCTCTCTCTGAGCTGGAGCTGGAGAGAGGATTTGTATTTCTGTGAAGAAGGAGCAGCCCAATAAACCTCCACCCTGTGGCTCAGGGTGGGGCTTCCCCATTGCAACAGACAAAGACCTGGAGACAGAGAGAGAGATAGAGGTAGAAGGAGAGCGAGAGAGAGAGGCACCTAATCTTCTGTGTGGTGATCGGTGACCTCCGTGGTCAAGCACCAGCTTAAGGTCACAATGGGGTGCAATATGTGCGTGGTGCACAAGCCAGAGGAACAATACAGGGTGATGTTCCAGGTGAGGACTCTTTCTTTACATGTTCTGTCTGTCTGCCTTTCTCTCTCTCTCTCTCTCTCTCTCTCTCTCTCTCTCTCTCTCTCTCTCTCTCTCTCTCTCTCTCTCTCTCTCTCTCCCTCTCTCTCTCTCTCTCTCTCTCTCTCTCTCTCTCTCTCTCTCTCTCTCTCTCTCTCTCTCTTTCTCCCTCTCTCGCTTTCTCCCTCTCTCTCTCTCTCTCTCTCTCTCTCTCTCTCTCTCTCTCTCTCTCTCTCTCTCTCTCTCTCTCTCTCCCTCTCTCCTTTTCTCTCTCTCTCTCTCTCTCTCTCTCTCTCTCTCTCTCTCTCTCTCTCTCTCTCTCTCTCTCTCTCTCTCTCTCTCTCTCTCTCTCTCTCGCTCCCTCTCTCTCTCTCTCTCTTGCTCACTCTCTCCCTCCCTATTATAATGATATTGTTCTTTCCACTCTAAAGACCTTCGCTTCATCTTTCTTTCCATATCTTACTCCATATATTTTCACTCTTAAGACATAAGAACGATATTGCCTTTCATCAATTCTGCATAATGACATCCAACACTTCCATATGGCAATTAACACAGGAATATAATATCATAAAAAGATGTAACCCTTTTGAAAAAAGAATCCACCAATTATTTTTCATTACCTAATAAAAGTGATGAGATTAAATCTTAGAACGGCATTTCAGACTAATAGTATGTTTTATCAAGTCATCAACAGGTGAACAAAGCAACAGAATGCAAAATCAGGGAAACGTGACAACATTTTATATCATACATTAATCATGATTTAGAAATCATGACATAAAATCACATAATGATACAAGGGCAGCATGATTGTTAATTAGTTCTACCTTTATCACCAAATCAATAGCACCTATTAAATCAATCCAACACATAATTATTCAAGTGGTGATTGCATATCAAGTAGTATAGTAATTATATCAGACAAAAATGTTTAGATAGGTTTGAACCCTTTAGATATTTAGATATAATGCTTTGATCAAACAATCAAGATAACAATGATACTAATCATGATCTTAATCATGTTCATGGTTATTAGAACAATCACAGTCCAAGAGATGAGGAAGAGCTACAATACATAGAGGGATGTGTTCGGCTGCAGAAAGAAGACAGAGGCAGAGAGAGAGAGAGAGAGAGAGAGAGAGAGAGAGAGAGAGAGAGAGAGAGAGAGAGAGAGAGAGAGAGAGAGAGAGAGAGAGAGAGAGAGAGAGAGAGAGAGAGAGAGAGAGAGAGAGAAGAGAACGAGAGAGAGAGAGAGAGAGAGAGAGAGAGAGAGACAGAGAGAGAGAGAGAGAGAGAGAGAGAGAGAGAGAGAGAGAGAGAGAGAGAGAGAGAGAGAGAGAGAGAGAGAGAGAGAGAGAGAGAGAGAGAGAGAGAGAGAGAGAGAGAGAGGCAGGAAAGAGATGGATGGTTATAGCTCAACTAAAGAGTTATGGGGAAAAGGGGGTTGCCACGGTTACAGCCTCAGCACCAAGGGCCGACCGACCAGGAAGCGGAGAGTGTTCTCATCGTGAGTCGGCTGGTCTCGCTCCGCAGTGATCGGCAGGGTGAGCTTCAGCCGCTGGCCGATCCCCTGACGACTGTCCGCTTCAACCCATCAAACTGAGCGGTGTTAAAGACAGGTCTTCACCATAGACTGTGTAAACGTTTCAACAGAGCGGCGATGCCTCCACGCCTTTCAGAGCTTACCCTGCTCTGTCCACAGCCACAGCAACAGAAGCCTTTCCTGAGTGGAGTCCCTGGCAGGCTGCAGCCCGGGTCTGTGCCAGTTAGGCTAGGCTGCATCTGCTGCCTCAGGCGCTGCCAGGAATGGGGACAACAGCGGGGAGGGTTTTACTAATGAACCGAGGAATACAGGGAAAAAATACGTACACGTATATAAAACTGAAGAAACGAACGGGGGGCTGAGAGGCGGCCCAAGACGCAGGGGTGGTGGGGTGTGTTTATGCTGCTGCTCGCCGCCAGACAGCAGAGGTAATTGATTCTAGCAGTTTGGAGAGCAGGGGGGGTGGGCGGGGGGCTTTAATGGAGAGGCCAGGGAGTGTCTGCAGAGCCGCGTGGCACGACGGGAGAGGCAGACGATAGGTGGAGCCGGTGCTGCGCTGTGTGGTCGTCGTAGCGCCGTGGGGGACCGAGCGTGGCGGGCCCTTACCACAACGGCCGACCCCCTCTGACAGAGGGCAGGTCCGACGGCGCCGGCCCTAGCAGGGGTCAGGGTCCGCCGTGGCCGGAGGGGTCGAGTGAAGCACCCAATCGATCCGCAGCGTTGATAGATTGTAGTCCGGACAGATCTGGTGCACAGCATGCTCCATGTTTTACAGGCTATTGCAACAAAGAAGGAGGATTGTGAAATGTCCAGCGGTAGCACATGGAGGATACTTGTCTCAGTTACTCTCTCTTACATGACTACATACTTCGTACAAGCATGAAAGATAGTTGAGCTGAAGCTGCTAACTTGTGGAGTCTCATATTCTATACTATGATAAGGTTATAATATTAGAGTGAGAGGGAGTCACACATGCAGGGCGGCTGAGACAAAGGCTCCAACACTGTGTGAAGGCCTGGTTGCCTGAGGCCAGAATGAATTATGCTTTGAAAAATTCGATAACGTATCAGGATACTTAGCAACGTGCAGAAAGGGAATTGGCCAGAACCTAATTAATAACAAAAAATAGGAACTCAATGTCATTACCAGTCCTGAGGCTTTGGTAACCGGTGCGCCCATAAAATGTTATCAGTCATTACATTTTAAAATACGTTTTTAAAATACTGCTGCAATTCAACGCTCAATGCTTCAATGCTTTTCATATGGCGGAAAGACATTGTCACTGACAATT